>NW_028317915.1:1172500-1472500 GCF_062004578.1 Staurois parvus
GAAAAAAAACCCAAAGATACTTAAATAAAAAGAGAACATTTGGGGAAATGGATTTTTTGAAAAAAACTAGGATCCAAGTTATTCCCATGTAGGTTTATATATCTCAAGGTCTCGAGACAATGGGCATCTTAAGTTAGGTACAACCCCCACAAGGAGTGTTCCAAAAAACAAAGCCGTTGCTTAAAAATGGAAAATTATTATTATTATTATTATACAGGATTTATATGGCGCCAACAGTTTGCTCAGCACTTTACAATATAATGGTAGACAATACAGCAACAATACAGTTCAATACAAGAGGGTTAGGAGGGCCCTGATCCTGGGAGCTTACATATAAATGAATGGCCATGCAATAGACATCAATTACCGTATACTAACTCACCAAGGTGACTCATAAGCTGCAACCCAACTAATGCCAGAAGTAGCTGATGGCATAAAGTCACATTCCTGGGGGGGGGGGGGTAAATAATAGGATTATCTGATCAGGGCAACCACTTGTTAGGTAATGGCAGGATAGTGTGGCCAGCAGTAATCACACAATGAATGAGTCCCAATAATGCAAAAACAATGTATTGCAAAAGTAGTGCAACAGTACAACGAGGTATCACCGACCAGGAGCACTTAGGGCTAGTTCACACTAGGTGCAGTTCAGTGTGCTTTTTTTGTGCATCAAAAATGCATGCATAGTGTTTTCCATGTATTACAATGGCCCTGGTTCACACCAGTGCAGTCGGTGCAGAAAAAAAACCATGTTGCATTTTTTCTGCACAGAGCCATACTGGAATATGGCAACTGCATCAAAACTGCACCGGAACTGCGTTTGGTGTGAACTGTAAGCAAAAACGTATCCGGAATGCATTCAGAGTGCATTTTTGTAGTGTGAACTGGCCTTTACAGCAGTGCAGCGTAGCGCTAGCAGAATGTAGATTTAGAGTTGCCAAATGCATCTGCCATGAATAATGGAGTGTGGCCTGGCCGGTCCAAACCCAGAGGGAACGTTTCCTGAGAAGGTGAATATAGTCCTTGCTTGCTCCCTAATCCACCGGAACTTTCCCTATCGTTAGTACTGTCCCTGACAGACGGAGAACCTATCCCTACACTAGCTACTTGCATAAAAATATGTCAAAACCTGGGGTCAGAGTCTTAAATAGACTCTACTTGACCCAATATGTCCGTCAGAGTCACATGGGACAAGCTCATCCAACCGGATCATAAAGAAACCCAGTTTCCTTCCACTTCCTCTCCCCTCTGCATTGCTACTAGTGCCACCTACAGTGGAGAATACGTACTGCAGCCGCCTACCCACTATAAAGGGAAGCACATTAACTATGAGGTTAAACAATTAGCATTCCAGTAAGATTAAATAATACTCAAGTAGTAACATAGTTAGCACTATGTCCAATGGAAGTAATTATAGGATACAACGAAGTTGTAGGAAAAACAACCATCATAGTATTCCAGCGGTATGCAGTGGTGGATACCAAACAGCCCCTGTACAAGGAGTATTTTTGGGTCCCCCATTGCCTTACTGTCCATGTACAAATGTAATTATTCACTGTGTAATAGATTGACAGATCACTTGTCATATGGATGGGGCCCCAAATCACATAGGGCCCTTACAGAATTTTGCAGTAGTCATGAGCACAACAAAAAAAAACTTGTTTTGCTTCTTTTGGATTCGTTCATTAAGTTAATATTTTTGTTTTGACATATTTGTTATATTAGAATGATTTGTTTCGGAATTTGTTTTGTATATTTGGATTTGTTTCATACATTCCATATTTTCAAAATTGATTTGATATTTGAATGTCGAAAGCTATATTTGTTCTATTGTATTCTGTTCTATTTTTACATTCTATTCTGTTTTATTCTATTATTTTTTGTTCCATTCTATTCTTTTATTTTCTGTTCTTTTATATTCTATTCCATTTTATTATATTCTTTTATATGTTATTCTATTAATTTCTTTTTCTTTCCTTTTTTATTATTATATCTTTATTAGTTTTATAATACAAAATCCACTTTATATCAAACATCATAAAACACAAATTTCACATAAATTTATCTATTCCCTATCTCCCTTTTGCCCCCCCCCCAAAAAAAACGATTTACCCCATTGTCCTCTTATTCTTTTCATTTACTTGTCGTTCTTCTACCTGACTTCTCCCCCCTTTTATCCTTTTTCTTCTCTTACCTTTCTACATACTCCTATTTCTTTTCCTTTCTATTCTTTACACTCCGACCACTTTTAAGTATCTTTTTTATTTTTTAGAGACATACCATCCTCCCCAAGATTTTTTAATTGTATCCTCATCCATATGGTCTAGTTCTACCATGATACTCAACTATTCATCCAATCATTTATTTTAGGGGGCTCTATTGTTTGCCAGAAGTTGGGGATGAGACTTTTGGCCTCATTTATTAAATGAAACAGTATCTTATTCTTGTATTGCTTCAGAGAAATCTCAGATTTGTGGAATAAACAAACCCACGGGTCTAACGGTATACTGATGCTCAGTATCTCTTGTATATATTGGATTATCGCCCGCCAAAACTCCTGTATTTTAGGGCAATCCCACCAAATATGTGCCTCTGTTCCTTTATCCCACACCCTCTCCAACACAAAGGTGAGACCTCTGGTCTTTGGGTGCTACATTAGGTGTAATATACCATCTTACAAGACATTCATAATTCATTTCAACTATATTCACATTCACCGCCCCATGTGTTAATCTAAACATTTTGTTTTTCTGTTGCTCATTCAATTTTGTTCCAAACTCCTTTTCTCACTTATCTAAGAATGATTGGGACTCGGATCCAGCTAATTTAGTGAGGATCTTGTAAATCCTAAAGGTAGCATGTTTATGTATTGTGTTTTAACTAAACATTTGCACTAAAGCAGGGGTCCTCAAACTATGGCCCGTGGGTCAGATACGGACCGCCAAAGGCATTTATCTGGCCCGCTGGGCCAGGCAGAAAATAAAAAAAAGGACCGGCAAATAGCTAGGCTGCTCACTGGGTCCTCGGCCTCGAGGACCCAGCGAGCCGCAGCCTGGAAGCCCTTGATTTCAGCTGCTGCAGCCAGAAGAGTAACAGGAGAGGAGGAGAGGAGGAGAGCACACCAGGCACCAGGTACAATGCGTTGAGGTGTCCAGTGTGTTACAGAGTACAGTGCATTTTAACCATTAGCCACCCGGCCTATAGCCGTTTGGCGGCAGCAAAAATGCATTCGATTTCCGGGGTTTACGCCATTTGGCGTCCTCCCGCACATGCCCAGTTCACGCGGTTGCAGAGCCGCGCAGTGGCGCAATCTATCACCGGCCATGTACCTCGGACACGTCCGATGACAGATCTTAGTACCGACCCTGTTGCCGGTACCATGTGACCTGCTGTGACCAATCACAGCAGGTCACATGACAGTTGTATACAATGGATGGCTTCATTCATGCCATCAATTGTATACTAGTGTCTAGCTGTGAATGGTCACAGCTAATCACATGCACATGTCATGTGATTAGCTGTGACCAAATCACAGCTAAGCACAAAAAAAAACCCCTGAATGAATCGATGTCATTCAGGTAAATGCTTGCTTATAGCAAAGTAATTCTTTGCTATAAGCAAATTGTGTAAAAAAAAAAAAAATACTGATCACTTCCCCAAAGTAGTACAATGTTACTATGGTAACATTGTACTACTTTGGTCATAGTAAAATATATCTTAAAAAAAAAAAAATTTAATAAAAAATTTAAAATAATAAAAAAATTTAAAAAAATTTAAAAATATATATATATTTTTTTTTTCATACCGTCACCAGTCAGTGTCCCTGATCACCGCCATGCCAGTTATATGATGACGCTGTACTGCACTGGTGACAGTATGTAAAAAAAAAATAGTGAAAATATTTTTTTAAATTTTTTCATTTTCCGAAAAATTATGACAAAAAAATACAACTTAAAAAAACTCGCCATGCCTCTTATGAAGTACGTCGGACTGTCTACTCTGCAAAAAGGGGTCATTTGGGGGATATCTGTACTGTCCTGACATTTGGGGGATATCTGTACTGTTCTGACATTTGGGGATATCTGTACTATTCTGACATTTGGGGGATATCTGTACTGTTCTGACATTTGGGGGATATCTGTACTGTTCTGACATTTGGGGGATATCTGTACTGTCCTGACATTTGGGGGATATCTGTACTGTTCTGACATTTGGGGATATCTGTACTATTCTGACATTTGGGGGATATCTGTACTGTTCTGACATTTGGGGGATATCTGTACTGTCCTGACATTTGGGGGATATCTGTACTGTTCTGACATTTGGGGGATATCTGTACTGTTCTGACATTTGGGGGATATCTGTACTGTCCTGACATTTGGGGGGATATCTGTACTGTTCTGACATTTGGGGATATCTGTACTGTCCTGACATTTGGGGGATATCTGTACTGTCCTGACATTTGGGGGATATCTGTACTGTCCTGACATTTGGGGGATATCTGTACTGTTCTGACATTTGGGGGATATCTGTACTGTCCTGACATTTGGGGGATATCTGTACTGTCCTGACATTTGGGGGGATATCTGTACTGTTCTGACAATTGGGGGATATCTGTACTGTTCTGACATTCTTGGACCTCAAGAAATTAGATTGGCCGTCAGTACTTCAGGATTGATCAATATTCAGATCTATACCATAGTTTGTGAACTCTATAACTTTCCTACAAACTAAATAATACATCCTAATTTGGGTTATTTTCACCAAAGACATGTAGCAGAATACATCTCGGCCTAAATTTATGAAGAACAATTATTTATTTGTAAACTTTTATAACAGAAACAAAGAAAAACGTGTTTTTTTTCAAAATTTTTGATTTTTTTGTTAATTTAGCAAAAAATAAAACCCCCAGCGGTGATTAAATACCACCAAAAGAAAGCTCTAGTTGTGTGAAGAAAATGATAAAATTTTAGTTTGGGTACAATGTTGTATGACCGCGCAATTGTCATTCAAAGTGTGAGAGCGCTGAAACCTGAAAAATGGCCTGGGCAGGAAGGGGGAAAATTGCCCGGTATTGAAACGGTTAAATATTGTATTGTTTTTTCCTATTTTTTTGTACTACAATAAGATATGTGCGGTGTCTATAGGAATTTGTTCATATTTTTTTTTAAACTATAGTCCAGCCCCCCAACCATGTCAAGGTCCGTGAACTGGCCCTCTGTTTAAAAATCTTGAGGAGCCCTGCTCTGAAGGATACATATCTTCCTCTGTCCTTAGTGGCTGTAGGAGCACTGCAACAAAATGTCTTAATTGATAGCACCGCTATTCATCTAATGTAGAAAATATTTCCTTCTTTTTTTTTAAATCGTGTAAAGAACATAATTCCCCTTTATCTACAATATCTTTTAAATGTGCATTTCTATCCTTTATCCATTTTTCTGAAATATTATCATTCCCGGGTGGGAAAAATTTTGTTCCCACCAGTGCAATTGATAGTGAGTTATACTTCCAACCAGAGGCGGACTGACAACTCATGGGGCCCCTGGGCAATAGGGGATCATGTTGCCCGTGCAGGGGCGGACTGACAACTCATGGGGCCCCTGTGTTCTTGTCCACGCTCAAAGCACACCCAAAAAAGCCTTTAAAAGGTACCAGGGGCATTTCATGGGGCCCCCTACTGACCCAGGGCCCTTGGGCACTGCCCGAGTGCTAGAATGGTCAGTCCGCCCCTGGGCCCGTGTCCTCACCCACACTCAAATCACACCCAAAAAAGCCTATGAAAGGTACCAGGGGCATCTCATGGGGCCCCTTACTGACCCCGGGCCCTCGGGTAGTGTCCTAGTTCCCAAATGGTCAGTCCGCCCCTGCTTCCAATCCATCTGCTTGTACATTACATCGCAAATCCTCAATACATTCCGTGTCAAAGTGCTTGTATCTTCGTCCAGTGTACAAAACATATGTGGTATCCAAATAATCTAATTGTGCCTTACTAAGTGTGCTCTCCATTTTTACCCAACTTCTCCCCTGTGAATTATATATTCAGCATTCTATGCTATTCCTTTATTTTCTATTCTATTTCTTTATTTTCTATTCTATTCTGTGCTAGTCTGTTTTTTTTCTATTCTATTCTATAAAGTAGCCTTAGTAGGAATCATCATCTTATTTCACTTTTATACCTTACTCTTATTGCAATATGCTTCAATTTAGAATTTGAATTCAGTTGCTAATTTTAATCCAAATGAATTTTCATACTCAAATTTGAATTCATTTTTGAATTTGGATAATTCGTTTTATTATAATTTATTTCAGATTTGTTGAAATTCGTTACTACTGTGATTCAGAAATTTGGATACATCTGAATATCCGAATAATAAAAATGTTGTCCGAATTGTGATTCATAAAAAAACGAATTGCGCATGTCAACTATACAGTGTGGGCGAACGGTATGTTCTCTCTCTGCAGAAAGTGACCCTAATGGGAAACCTGAGATCCCTACGCATCCCTACGCTCACATACAGGATAGAGAAGCTAATCAAGAATATAGATCTACGATTGGTGATCAATGAAGAGTTAACTTAGACCCTTCACTTGTCAACAATTTTCACTAATCAGTCATGATGGTTGATGACGATATTTGTAAATGAGTTATAAAATTTGTATTTCATTAGGCTTTACAGTAACCTTTCAATGTCCTAATCTCACCGATGGAGAGCCCGGCGTGGAAGACGGATAGGAATAAGCCCTGCTTGATAAATTCAGTTCTAACAGGTAATGGTTATTGCTCCTTCTCTGTTTATGGTTTTCTAAAAGCTGTAGAGAGGAAATGGCAGTTTATCATGACACAGAACTCCAAGTAAGGTCAAATACCTGGAATATTCTGCTATAACTCAGAAAACATACCAGGCAATACCATCTTCAGATAATTCACTTTTCCTGACAAAAGCTGTAATGAGGAGCAAGAACAGGATAAATTTGTCTCCTCTTCTGACAAGCGGGGCAGGCAATGACCCACTTCTGATATTCTGACATGTTTTCTCTCCGTTGTTTTTTTTCTAAGTTTATTTTTCAGACTATTTGACACTCAATTAGAACATTTCAGAATGTTTGCCAGCATTATTTTGTATAAAGTCCAACTCCATAAATCAACTGAATACATTCCAGGTGAACCAAAACAAAAGATGTTCTAGGTATTGTACAGGTGAAACTCGAAAAATTAGAATATCGTGCAAAAGTTCATTTATTTCAGTAATGCAACTTAAAAGGTGAAACTAATATATGAGATAGACTCATTACATGCAAAGCAAGATAGTTCAAGCTGTGATTTGTCATCATTGTGATGATTATGGCTTACAGCTCATGAAAACCCCAAATCCACAATCTCAGAAAATGAGAATATTGTGAAAAGGTGCAATATTCTCGGCTCAAAGTGTCCCACTCTAATCAGCTAATTAAGCCATAACACCTGCAAAGGGTTCCTGAGCCTTTCAATGGTCTCTCAGTCTGGTTCAGTAGGAATCACAATCATGGGAAAGACTGCTGACCTGACAGTTGTGCAGAAAACCATCATTGACACCCTCCATAAGGAGGGAAAGCCTCAAAAGGTAATTGCAAAAGAAGTTGGATGTTCCCAAAGTGCTGTATCAAAGCACATTAATAGAAAGTTCTGTGGAAGGGAAAGGTGTGGAAGAAAAAGGTGCACAAGCAGCAGGGATGACCGCAGCCTGGAGAGGATTGTCAGGAAAAGGCCATTCAAAAGTGTTGGGGACTTTCACAAGGAGTGGACTGAGGCTGGAGTCAGTGCATCAAGAGCCACCACACACAGACGGATCCTGAATATGGGCTTCAAATGTCGTATTCCTCTTGTCAAGTCCTCTTTTCTGATGAGAGCAACTTTTGCATCTCATTTGGAAACCAAGGACCCAGAGTATGGAGGAAGAATGGAGAGGCCCAAGGACCCCGAGTATGGAGGAAGAATGGAGAGGCACAAGGACCCCGAGTATGGAGGAAGAATGGAGAGGCACACACTGCAAGATGCTTGAAGTCCAGTGTGAAGTTTCCACAGTCTGTGTTGATTTGGGGAGCCATGTCATCTGCTGGTGTTGGTCCACTGTGCTTCATTAAGTCCAGGGTCAACGCAGCCGTCTACCAGGAGATTTTGGAGCACTTCATGCTTCTTTCCGCAGACGAGCTTTATGGGGATGCTGACTTCATCTTCCAGCAGGACTTGGCACCTGCCCACACTGCCAAAAGTACCAAAACCTGGTTCAATGACCATGGGATTACTGTGCTTGATTGGCCAGCAAACTCGCCTGACCTGAACCCCATAGAGAATCTATGGGGCATTGCCAAGAGAAAGATAAGAGACATGAGACCGAACAATGCAGAAGAGCTGAAGGCCGCTATTGAAGCATCCTGGTCTTCCATAACACCTCAGCAGTGTCACAGGCTGATAGCTTCCATGCCACGCCACATTGAGGCAGTAATTGCTGCAAAAGGGGCCCAAACCAAGTACTCAGTACATATGAATTCTTATACTTTTCAGAGGTCAGATATTGTTCTATGTACAATCCTTGTTTTATTGATTGCATGTAATTTTCTTATTTTCTGAGATTGTGGATTTGGGGTTTTCATGAGCTGTAAGCCATAATCATCACAATGATGACAAATCACGGCTTGAACTATCTTGCTTTGCATGTAATGAGTCTATCTCATATATTAGTTTCATATTAGTAGTTGCATTACTGAAATAAATGAACTTTTGCACAATATTGTAATTTTTCCAGTTTCACCTGTACTTTGATTTCTGCTGCAAAGACGAATCCGTGCTCCCTGTGTGGAAGTGGTGGTCTTTCTACAGAGGTCCAACACAATCCCTCCAAGTCAGAGCTAGAGCTCTCTGATCAGAATGGAACATTATTATTATTATACAGGATTTATGGCGCCAACAGTTTGCTCAGCACTTTACAATAAAATGAGAGACAATACAGCAACAATACAGTTCAATACAAGAGGGAAAGGAGGGCCCTGATCCTTGGAGCTTACAATCTAGGAGACATCCTGAGCTTTGCTGATTAGAGAGCTATATCTGACTCAGCAAGGGTTGCCATGCTTCTCTATATTGATGAGCTTGGGTTCTGGCTTGAGTTCGATCTGAACCTATGTTTTTCTGAACCCAGAAGGACCAGATGGAAGGACCTGTACTGTGGAAACTGTGACCAAAAACAGGCAAACAGACGGCAAATGACTAGCCTGTACTGAGGACAAGCTAGCCTTCGTTCAGAACCTAGAAGTCAGCTGTCGTTGCTGTTCTACTTCTTAGTGGAAGTGATGACTGACATATTCAAGGCTTTGGACATCTTTTTATATCCTTTTCCATCTTTATAAAGCTCAATTACCTTGTTACGCAGGACTTTTGACAGTTCTTTTCTGATCCCCATGGCTCAGTATCTAGCCTAGTCAGTGCTTCCACGTGAGAACTAACAAACTCATTGACTATTTATACACTGACACTAATTGCAATTTAAAAAGCCACAGATGTGGGACATTAACCTCTAATTGGCATTGTAACCCGTGTGTGTCACCTTGTGTGTCTGTACCAAGGCCAAACATTCCAGGGGAGGAAAACGTCTGATCTGGGGGGTGGAGACTTCTGATCCAGGGGCAGAGACTTCTGATCCGGGCCTTTTGGGGGATTTCTGCTATCATTATGATTTAACCTCCCTGGCGGTATGATTATTTCCGATTTTTTGTGCTGAAAGCGGTACCATTTTTTTGCATGGAAATATGTAGTTTTTTATTGTAGGCTGTAATTTTTAGGAATAACTTACTGAAATCTGTCCGAACAAGAGTCTAGTAAACATCGAAAATCATAAATTATAATTTAATAAATAATCATAAAAAATAATAATATAATAATACATTTAATTCAATAATATAATCAAACCAAAAACACTGAAATGTGAAATATAGCGCCAAGTTCGCACATCGCTGAGCAAAGTCGCAGAATCGTTTTCAGTGTCTGATGAGGAATTTCCCCCACGAATCATTATCACTCAATTCTGCAAGTGGTTCTGATTTACTATCGCTGTTCTCTAGCCGGTCTAAAACCGCTTTTGACCTAAAGGGACGCTTTTTGGACGTCATGGACTTTTCTCAGTTTCCAGGCAGAAAGAACAGTAAAAATGCAGGCAGGGCGCCGGACAAAGCACTCGGGACAAAATGTATGTGAAATGGTTTGAAACAGCAATGTTTTACTATGTAAGAGTCATTTTAAAAAAATGAAATTTTTTAACAATTTCAAGTTTGCCGCCGGTTCCGGCGCCCGTACGTCCCGACGTCACAGGGACCGGAACATGGAAGCCGGATGCCAGCATCGGCCGGAGGAGATGGCCGGGGACACTGCAGGGGACACATCGTGGGAGCGAAGGACAAGGTAAGTGCTGGAGGGACTCCCTGAGCAACGCCGCATGGTAAGCCCGAGTGTAGGTCGGGGTTACCGCTTCTGGTACTGAAACTTTACCCCGAGCTACACTCGGGAATACCGCTAAGGAGGTTAAAAAAAGTCCTGGATTCTTTCTTGGATACACAGAATATAACTGGATATAACATTTATAGGTAAAGTTGATCCAGGGAATATCCGATTGCCTCTCGGGGGATCAGGAAGGAATTTTTTTCCCCCTGCAGGAGCAAATTGGATCATGCTTTGCTGTTTTTTTTTGCCTCCCTCTGGGTCAACTGTGGGTACCGCTTTTAGTACTGACATTTTACCCCGAGCTACACTCGGGAATACCGACAGGGAGGTTAACCTCTAATTGGCATTGTAACCCGTGTGTGTCACCTCGTGTGTCTGTACCAAGGCCAAACATTCCAGGGGAGGAAAACGTCTGATCCGGGGGGGTGGAGACTTCTGATCCGGGGGGTGGAGACTTCTGATCCGGGGGCGGAGACTTCTGATCCGGGCCTTTTGGGGCATTTCTGTTATCATTATGATTTAAAAAGAAGCCAAACAACTATGTGATAATAAATGGCTTCATATGATCATCATCCTTCAATAAAAGAGCATTTTTTGGCATGATCAGTCATATTTTCAATATCAATGCCAAAATTTCACAATTTCTGCCAGGGGAGGGAAACTTTTGAGCACAGCTGTATCTCTTAAATGGCACACGTATAGGCGATATTTACAGTATCTTATTATAGGTTTACCTGTAGGCAAAAAATGACTTCACTAGCACTTTGAATATAGAATAGGCAGTAGAGATGGCGCTGCTTCCAGCAGACACAGACTTTTCTGTAATGAATATTAGTGTGCCCTACTTGTCAGACCATCGCCTCTCTACCCAGTACACGGATTGCATGTTTTTCACGCTCTGCAACCCGTTCCCATGGGAGAACCCATAGGAGCATTCTTAGGTGCGGTATAAAAAAGCTGCATAAATAATGTATCCATTTCAGCAGATAATCTGTAGTATCTAATCATATTCATATAAAACGTGTTAAACACTGCTTGCTATTCCTGCCATCATTTCCGTGGCAAAAACTGGATTTTCTTACAGCCCGCGGCGCAACCTCTTGTAAATATTTAGTATGGGGCATGGAAAGAGTTTTGTAAACATTGGAAATGATATCGGTTTTGCATACGCCTGGTAAACAAATACATTATACATTCTACAATTTGTTTCCAGAATGCCCTTGTAATACGTATTTTGAGAAGGTGATATTACACCGACCACACATACATTTTTAATGAATTTAAAGCAAGACATGCACATTTCTCCGTGTTTTATTCCTTTAAAGGTACAGAAAAAAAAGGACCAGAAAAATCCATTTTCTCTGCATTCACTGAAGGACACTATGGACATTTTGCATTTCTGACCTTTGGGTTATAGCGCCACCTTCAGGAGTGTGACACTAGACACAACAGCAAAGCATAGTGTGGGGGCAGGACCTGGAAATGGCTATTGTGTTTCAAATGCCAGTTTATGCATTGATCTAACTCCTTAAACCCAGTGTACCCAGAGAGTATGGTGCCCGTCAGTGCTGCCTAACAATTCCAAACCGTGCCCCCTATCAGTGCCAGGCAGTGCCGCCTATCAGTGCCATATATGAGTGCTGCCTTTCAGTGCCCATCAGTGATACCTGTCAATGCCCATCAGTGCAGCCTATCAGTGCCCATCAGTGCCCATCAGTGCAGCCTCATTAGCGCACATCAGTGAAGGAGAAAAATTACTTCTTTACAAAATTTTATAACAGAAACTTAAAAAAAACTTTTTTTTCAAAATTTTCAGTCTTTTTTAGTTTGTTTAGCAAAAAATAAAAACCTAGTGGTGATTAAATACCACCAAAAGAAAGCTCTATCTGTCTCAAAAAGATTATAAACATTTTGTTTGGGTACAGTGTTGCATGACTGCACAATTGTCACTCAAAGTGCTAAAAGCTGAAAATTGGCGAAGGGCAGGAAGGGGGAAAAAGTGCCCGGCAGGCAAATGGTTAAAGGCACCCCCTGCTTATACCCTTACATGCACACACGTACATAGGTCTAGCACACATAGGTAAACAGTGATTGCACCACACATGTCACGTATCACCACAAAAGTGAAAGAAATAGTTCTAGGGCCATGATTCATGATTAACTGATAACCTGTACAGGCTTTTAGTGGTCACCTACAAACAATTTCAGCTACCGTAGGTTATTGCCAGGGTTTTTTTTCTCAGCAAATAGGTACGAGAACTCCTTCTTTCCGAGTCACCCTTTGTCTTCGCTTCTACCCACCTCCGAGCACCGTTCCTTGGTTCCACCCTCTACCCACCTCCGAGCACCGTTCCTTGGTTCCACCCTCTACCCACCTCCGAGCACCATTCCTTGGTTCCACTCCCTACCCCCTTCCGAGCACTGTTCCTTGGTTCCACCCCCTACCCACCGTCGAGCACCGTTCCTTGGTTCCACCCCCTACCCACCTCCGAGCACCGTACCTTGGTTCCACTCCCTACCCACCTCCGAGCACTGTTCCTTGGTTCCACCCCCTACCCACCTCCGAGCACCGTTCCTTGGTTCCACCCCCTACCCAGCTCCGAGCACCGTTCCTTGATTCCACCCCCTACCCATCTCCGAGCACCGTTCCTTGGTTCCACCCCCTACCCATCTCCGAGCACCGTTCCTTGATTCCACCCCCTACGGACCTCTCAGCATCGTTCCTTGGTTCCACCCCCTACCCACCTCCAAGCACCGTTCCTTGGTTCCACTCCCTACACACCTCCGAGCATCGTTCCTTGATTCCACCCCCTACCCACCTTCGAGCACCGTTCCTTGATTCCACCCCCTACCCACCTCCGAGCATCGTTCCTTGATTCCACCCCCTACCCACCTCCGAGCACCGTTCCTTGGTTCCACCCCCTACCCACCTCTGAGCACCGTTCCTTGGTTCCACCCTCTACTCACCTCCGAGCACCATTCCTTGTTTCCACCCTCTACCCACCTCCGAGTATCATTTTGTGGTGCTAAGTAATTTGTATGGAATTTGGTAATGATAACAAGAACAGCAGTTAATTGGAACCCCTGCACCTAGGTACACAGACCCCCCCCAGTAACAATAGATCCCACTTAGCAACGATAGACCCCCCCCCTTAACAATAGATCCCCTTAGCAGCAATAGACTCCCCAGCAACAATAGACCACCTGAAAGAAAATAGCCCTCAGCAACAATAGCCCCTGGAAGCAACAACAGATCTTCCTGCAGCCAGCATCAATAGACCCTCCAGCAGTGAGCAACAATAGACCCCTCTCTCAACAGTAGATCTCTCGTATCAAAAATTGACCCTCCCGCGACATAAGACCCACCCCCAGCTACAATAGACAGTAGATACCTCACCAGCAACAATAGTCCTCTGCAGCAGCAATAACCCCCCCTCCTGAAAAGATAGATCTCTTCCAGCAACAATAGATCCCCTATCAGCTAGCATCAACAGACCCTGCAGCACACCTCAGTACCCCTTTGCATTCCATACATCATTTAGTGCTGGAGGTACCGGAACTGCGTTCCACCTGAAAAAAAGCCCTGGTTGTCACCATTTTATGAGCATGAGGAATTTTAAATATTGTCACGTTTGGTATCTATTTACTCGACGTAACATCATCTTTTCTGCTTTACCAAAAAATGGGTGTTATAGTGTGTTTGTGTGTACTAAAAACTCATTTTATAGGTTTTTTTTGCCCTGAAAATGTGCATTTGATAATTTCAAAAAGAGCAAATATCATGTGAGATTAAAAGTTGCAACAGCAACCAGCTTCAGCTTTTAGAATCTATATACTGTATAGGGTTTGGAGGTTATAAATAATTTTCTAGCAAAAAATGTTGATTTTAACAAATTTTTGAAATTTTTCAAACTTGCCTGGAGAGCACGTGGCAAAATGTGAATGGACCATCAATTACGTATACAGTATTTGCCATATCAAAAATGGGGGGGGGGTTGGGTTTACATACACTTTAATGAGAAGGTCTCAAAAAGTCATCACTTACATGATCAGACAGTAAAAAAAGGGGGGGTGGATACAGAGAATCCTGTCTGCTGGTCAGCTCTCGGTAAGGTTGTCATTAGAGATGAGCGAATCGAACTAGGCGAACCGGAATTCGAGTCGAATTTCAGGAAATATTCGATTCGTGTCGAAACCGAAATTTTGCCTACTTCGGGTGCGCAAATCGAACATTTCCCGATCAGCCGGCAAAAGTGTCCCTGCAGTGAGCTCCGCTATTTCTGACAGTTCTCTGACAGAAGGAACACATGTTTAGCGGTTGAAACATTGTATCTATTAGTTTACATTTAGGATACAGATGTTTCAACCACTGTACATGTGAAGAAGTTGTGAGAGAACTGTCAGAAATAGAGGAACTCTGCACATACACTTTTTGCCGGCTTGGAATTATTCTTCTTTTCATCCTACTTCTTCTTCTTCTTCATCCTCAGAAGAAGAGGATGAGGATGAGGATGAAGAAGAAGAAGAAGAAGAAGAAGAAGAAGAAGAAGAAGTAGGATGAAAAGAAGAATAATTCCAAGCCGGCAAAAAGTGTATGTGCAGAGTTCCTCTATTTCTGACAGTTCTCTCACAGCTTCTTCACATGTACAGCGGTTGAAACATCTGTATCCTAAATGGAAACTAATAGATACAATTTGTATCTATTAGTTTCCATTTAGGATACAGATATTTCAACCGCTGTACATGTGAAGAAGCTGTGAGAGAACTGTCAGAAATAGAGGAACTCTGCACATACACTTTTTGCCGGCTTGGAATTATTCTTCTTTTCATTCTTCTTCTTCTTCCTCATCCTCATCCTCATCCTCATCCTCTTCTTCTGAGGATGAGGATGAAGAAGAAGAAGAAGAAGAAGTAGGATGAAAAGAAGAATAATTCCAAGCCGGCAAAAAGTGTATGTGCAGAGTTCCTCTATTCTGCAGATACACTTAGAGGAGCTCTGCAGATACACTTAGAGGAGCTCTGCACATACACTTTTTGCCGGCTTGGAATTAATCTTATTTTCATCCTACTTCTTCTTCTTCTTCTTCTTCTTCTTCATCCTCATCCTCAGAAGAAGAAGAGGATGAGGATGAGGATGAAGAAGAAGAAGAAGAAGTAGGATGAAAATAAGAATAATTCCAAACCGGAAAAAAGTGTATGTGCAGAGCTCCTCTAAGTGTATCTGCAGAGCTCCTCTAAGTGTATCTGCAGAATAGAGGAACTCTGCACATACACTTTTTGCCGGAAACCGCTGTATGGAGTGAATGTCCCAGAACTGTCAGAAATAGACTATTTATGACAGTTCTGGGACATTCACTGCATACAGCTGTTTTAACCGCTGTATGGAGGGAATGTCATGGAACTGTCAGAAATAGACTATTAATGACAGTTCTGGGACTGTCCTTCCATGCACCGGTTGAAACATTGTATGTATTTGTTTCCATAAATGGATCCATTTATGGAAACAAATACATACAATGTTTCAACCGCTGCATGGAAGGACAGTCCCAGAACTGTCATTAATAGTCTATTTCTGACAGTTCCATGACATTCCCTCCATACAGCGGTTAAAACAGCTGTATGCAGTGAATGTCCCAGATCTATCAGAAATAGACTATTTATGACAGTTCTGGGACATTCACTGCATACAGCTGTTTTAACCGCTGTATGGAGGGAATGTCATGGAACTGTCAGAAATAGACTATTAATGACAGTTCTGGGACTGTCCTTCCATGCAGCGGTTGAAACATTGTATGTATTTGTTTCCATAAATGGATCCATTTATGGAAACAAATACATACAATGTTTCAACCGCTGTATGGAAGGACAGTCCCACAACTGTCATTAATAGTCTATTTCTGACAGTTCCATGACATTCCCTCCATACAGCGGTTAAAACAGCTGTATGGAGTGAATGTCCCAGATCTATCAGAAATAGACTATTTATGACAGTTCTGGGACATTCACTGCATACAGCTGTTTTAACCGCTGTATGGAGGGAATGTCATGGAACTGTCAGAAATAGACTATTAATGACAGTTCTGGGACTGTCCTTCAATGCAGCGGTTGAAACATTGTATGTATTTGTTTCCATAAATGGATCCATTTATGGAAACAAATACATACAATGTTTCAACCGCTGCATGGAAGGACAGTCCCAGAACTGTCATTAATAGTCTATTTCTGACAGTTCCATGACATTCCCTCCATACAGCGGTTAAAACAGCTGTATGGAGTGAATGTCCCAGATCTATCAGAAATAGACTATTTATGACAGTTCTGGGACATTCACTGCATACAGCTGTTTTAACCGCTGTATGGAGGGAATGTCATGGAACTGTCAGAAATAGACTATTAATGACAGTTCTGGGACTGTCCTTCCATGCAGCGGTTGAAACATTGTATGTATTTGTTTCCATAAATGGATCCATTTATGGAAACAAATACATACAATGTTTCAACCGCTGCATGGAAGGACAGTCCCAGAACTGTCATTAATAGTCTATTTCTGACAGTTCTATAACATTCCCTCCATACAGCGGTTGAAACCGCTGTATGGAGTGAATGTCCCAGAACTGTCAGAAATAGACAGAAACTGTCACAGAACTGTCCTTCTTCTCATCCTTCTCCTTCTTCTCATCCTTCTTCTCATCCTTCTTCTCATCCTTCTCCTTCTTCTCATCCTTCTCCTTCTTCTCATCCTTCTCCTTCTGCTCA
This sequence comes from Staurois parvus, assembly GCF_062004578.1. Lineage (NCBI taxonomy): Eukaryota > Metazoa > Chordata > Amphibia > Anura > Ranidae > Staurois > Staurois parvus. Next base: position 1,189,728 of record NW_028317915.1, read on the forward strand.
TCCTTCTTCTCATCCTTCTCCTTCTTCTCATCCTTCTCCTTCTCCTTCTTCTCATCCTTCTCCTTCTCCTTCTTCTCATCCTTCTCCTTCTCATCCTTCTCCTTCTCCTTCTCATCCTTCTCCTTCTTCTCATCCTTCTCCTTCTTCTCATCCTTCTCCTTCTCCTTCTTCTCATCCTTCTCCTTCTCCTTCTCATCCTTCTCCTTCTTCTCATCCTTCTCCTTCTCCTCATCCTTTTTCTTCTCATCCTTCTCCTTCTCCTTCTTCTCATCCTTCTCCTTCTTCTCATCCTTCTCCTTCTTCTCATCCTTCTCCTTCTTCTCCTTCTTCTCATCATTCTCCTTCTTCTCATCCTTCTCCTTCTCCTTCTTCTCATCCTTCTCCTTCTCCTTCTTCTCATCCTTCTCCTTCTCATCCTTCTCCTTCTCCTTCTCATCCTTCTCCTTCTTCTCATCCTTCTCCTTCTTCTCATCCTTCTCCTTCTCCTTCTTCTCATCCTTCTCCTTCTCCTTCTTCTCTTCCTTCTCCTTCTTCTCATCCTTCTCCTTCTTCTCATCCTTCTTCTTCTCATCCTTCTCCTCCTTCTTCTCATCCTTCTTCTCATCCTTCTTCTTCTCATCCTTCTCCTTCTTCTCATCCTTCTCCTTCTCCTTCTTCTCATCCTTCTCCTTCTTCTCATCCTTCTCCTTCTTCTCATCCTTCTCCTTCTTCTCATCCTTCTCCTTCTTCTCATCCTTCTCCTTCTCCTTCTTCTCTTCCTTCTCCTTCTTATCATCCTTCTCCTTCTTCTCATCATTCTCCTTCTTCTCATCCTTCTCCTTCTTCTCATCCTTCTTCTTCTCATCCTTTTCCTTCTTCTCATCCTTCTTCTTCTCATCCTTCTTCTTCTCATCCTTCTCCTTCTCATCCTTCTCTTTCTTCTCATCCTTCTCCTTCTCCTTCTTCTCATCCTTCTCCTTCTTCTCATCCTTCTCCTTCTCCTTCTTCTCATCCTTCTCCTTATTCTCAGCCTTCTTCTTCTCATCCTTCTCCTTCTCATCCTTCTCCTTCTCATCCTTCTCCTTCTTCTCATCCTTCTCCTTCTTCTCATCCTTCTCCTTCTCCTTCTTCTCATCCTTCTCCTTCTCCTTCTTCTCATCCTTCTCCTTCTCCTTCTTCTCATCCTTCTCCTTCTTCTCATCCTTCTCCTTCTTCTCATCCTTCTCCTTCTCCTTCTTCTCATCCTTCTCCTTCTCCTTCTTCTCATCCTTCTCCTTCTCCTTCTCCTTCCTCATCTCCAAGGGCATTTAAATTAAAGGTACAGTGTTCTGCACTAATTTAAAGGCTCTCTGAAGCCTAGAAACCCTTTAAATAAGTCATCTTCGTAGCGGAGAAATTCGCATCGAATCGAATTTCACACTGGAATTCGCCGAATCAGCCGAATCGAATTTTTCATTTCTTCGCTCATCTCTAGTTGTCATCAGTGGTTGGAGATAGCCTTGACAACACAGAGGCATCGTTCTGGAAGGGTCTTTGGTAGACCCTCGCCTCTAGTGAGATGGTGGCTGTTAAGAAGGCTGTGTGCCTGATTTTGGGCCCCAGAGATGGAACCCGGACCTGAGATTATCACCTATCTGTTTCAGAAGGCAGGCCAAAAGTCAACACTTACATGATCCAACACTAAATAAAGAGTGATCAGTTTTAAAGTCACAAGACCCAGGAAGACGTGTGACCCATCGGTTATATGTTCTAGAAGTAGCTTGTATGGGTTGCTAACCCATCCCTTCTCTGTCCAAAAAATGAAGGTTTGACTTTAGATACACTTAAAAGCTAAACTCTGCCAAATCACCTGCCAATAGCTCCGCGAGGGTGGATACAGAGAGTCCTGTCTGTTATGTCTGCTGGTCAACTCCTGGTAAGTATGTCATCAGTGGCTGAAGATAGCTTTGACAAAATAGAAGCAACATTTTGGAAGGGTCTTTGGTAGACCCTCTCCTCTAGTGAGATGGTGGCTGTTAAGAAGGCTGTGTGCCTGATTTGGGGCCCCAGAGCTGGAGCCCAGACCTGTAGATTATCACCTGTTTCAGAAGGCAGGCCAAAAGTCAACACTTACATGATCAGACACTGAATAAAGAGTGATCAGTTTTAAAGTCACAAGACCCAGGAAGATGTGTGACCCATCGGTTATATGTTCTAGAAGTAGCTTGTATGGGTTGCTAACCCATCCCTTCTCTGTCCAAAAAATGAAGGTTTGACTTTAGATACACTTAAAAGCTAAACTCTGCCAAATCACCTGCCAATAGCTCCGCGAGGGTGGATACAGAGAGTCCTGTCTGTTATGTCTGCTGGTCAATTCCCGGTAAGGTAGTCATCAGTGGTTGGAAATAGCTTTGACAAAATATAGGCAACGTTCTGGAAGGGTCTTTGGTAGACCCTCTCCTCTAATATCACCTGTTTCAGAAGGCAGGCCATGTGGGCCTAAGAAGAGATTTTCTGCTAGAGAAATAACTGGAATGGAGTTACACTTAAACCTCTTTTATTGTGGATGAAGTGCACCAGAAGGTGTTTTATGTGATGCCTCTGAATGCTGAGACTCCCCCAACATTTGCTATCCAAGGAGCTGTATATGAGTTCTGGGTATTCCATTTTCTTTGTCCACCTGTCCTACCTACCACGTTCAAGAAAGCATTGAAAACTTCTTCAAGTGTGGACCTACTTCCTTCAAGGGCAAATAGGTGTGATTGATTTTACACATATACCTCACTACAGAACTGGAAAGGACAGTTGAGAGACGTGTAACTTCATCTTAACCTCCCTAGCGGTCTGATTATGTCAATATTTCTGTGCTCAGCACGGTACATTTTTTTGCATGGAAATTGGTTGTTTTTTTATTGTAGGTCTGTAATTCTTAGGAATAACTCACTGAAATCTGTCTGAACAAGAGTCTAGTAAACATCCCGGGTGTGATAAAACTTGAAACACGAAATCATAAATTATAATATAATAAATAATCCTAAAAAATAATAATATCATAATAATACATTTAATTCAATAATATCATCAAACCAAAAACACTGAAATGTGAAACAGAGCGCCAAGTTCGCACATCGCTGAGCAAAGTCGCAGAATCGTTTTCAGTGTCTGATGAGGAATTTCCCCCACGAATCATTATCACTCAATTCTGCAAGTGGTTCTAATTTACTATCGCTGTTCTCTAGCCGGTCTAAAACCGCTTTTGACGTAAAGGGACGCTTTTTGGACGCCATGGACGTTTCTCAGTTTCCAGGCAGAAAGAACAGTAAAAATGCAGGCAGGGCGCCGGACAAAGCACTCGGGACAAAATGTATGTGAAATGGTTTGATACAGGAATGTTATACTATGTGATTTTAGTGTATTTAGTGAATGTCACTTTTTAAAATGTTCAAATCTCCCGCCAGTTCCATCCCCCGTACGTCCCGACGCTCGCAGGGAATGGAACCCAGAAGACAGATGCCGGCATCCACTGGAGGACATTGTCGGGGACACTGCAGGGGGGACATCGCGGGAGCGCAGGACAAGGTAAGTGAAGAAGAGATCCCGGAGCAACGCTGCAGTGTATTCCCGAGTGTAGCTCGGGGTTACCGCTTGTGGTGCTGAAACTTTACCCCGAGCTACACTCGGGAATACCTCCAGGGGGGTTAAAGTGAAACCGCACTGCGTCTGTGCACCACAAACCAAAAATTCTATTTAATAAATTGTTGATATTCAAAGCAAACTCCCTCATCCATCCGTGTCTCCAAGCTTTAATTTGCTGAGAGTTCATTTTGAAAACCACCCCTTGGTATTTCTGGCAGTGGCCATCTTGAGTAAGGAAGGATAATTTATGTTGTATTTACTTCCTGGAATCCATCTGCTCTTAGCTCAGGCAAAGGCTGAGCTTAGAACCCTCCCTCTCCTCCTGAAGACTCCAAGGGTGTATGACATCATTTCCCTAGGCATGGGAACCAGGAAGTAACTAAAAAAAAAAAGTAAACAAATGTAAAAAATGGACAGGAGACAGTCTTTGACAAGTTCTTTATTAAAAACAAAATTAGAAAAATGTCCCCCAAATTAGATCCAACGTCAATCGCAATGCTCGCCATCACCTGAAAAAAAAACAAAAACATTCTGCTCCATCTGACAGCTGCGCCAGTCTGACAGGTCTTAAATACTGTGAGGACATCACAAAAGGGCATGATCACCCTGGTGATGTCACCGGGTGGCCCTGCCCCCCTGTGACGCCACCACGCGCTGTGATTGGCCAAACCATCGCAGGTTCATTGGCCAATCACAATGCACTGTTAGGGATCAGTGCATTGTGGGGTGCGGCGGACCCTTACCATTTGTGTGTTCACCGATTTACTCAAACATCAAGCCCAACCCTAGTCAGTACATGAGACTTGCTCCATTCCACATCGCTACTACAACCTGTGAGTGCTCAAGTTGGGTGCCTTCCCTCCTGGGTGGTTGGAAACTTGAACTTTGACCTTAACCACTTCCAGTCTGGACACTTTTACCCTCTTCCAGTCCAGGCCAATTTTCAGCTTTCAGCGCTATCACACTTTGAATGACAATTGTGCGGTCCTGCAACACTGTGTCCATATGAATTTGTTTAGCATTTTTTTGAGACAGATAAAGCTTTATTTTGGTGGTATTTATTCACCACTAGGATTTTTTTTTTTTTGCTATATAAATGAAAAAGTCCAAAAATTATGAAAAAAAGTGCTTTTATTATGAAATTTTGCAAATAAATAATATTTCATCATAAATTTATTCAGTTATCTTTTTAGTAAAAAAAAAATAACCCAAATTAGTTTATAACCAAAAATTATAATTTTTTAAAACATTTTTATTTAATTTTTTTATATTATTATTTATGTTTTTTGTTTTACATATTGTCACCCTAGCAGTACAGTGTCACTGTAGTACTTGTGGGGGGTGTACACTGATTGCTTTTACACCCATAAAGGCTGTAAAAGCAATCATTTCTCCTTCTCTCTGGCTGCATTCTTGAAGCCATTGAGAAATACTGTGTGAGCTGTGATTGGTCACAGCTTGTCACATGGTGCAAGGCTGTTGTGAATAGCCCTGTACCATGTGATCTCTGTGATCATTCACAGATTGCACACGTAGTAAGCAATGATGTCAGAAGTGACATCTTGCTTACCACTCTGCATGTGATCACTGATTGGCCAATCAGTGATCACATGATCGGACCTGACACAGAGGTCCCGTACGACGATCGGTGTTCCACTGTGTCCGGAGGACACAGCAGGCACTGGATCATGGTGCAGCGCGCTCCCAGGGAGCGCTCACAAACAGGGGGTGGGGAGGCCATTTATAAACGGCTACCTGACCCTGCACTGCCACCATCCGGCTGTTTATATACATGGGCCGGACGGGAAGTGGTTAATACAAGTTCTTGCAACCAGATTCTGTGTATTGACTGCTGCCACACCACGCTGCACATCCCCACAAGTACCACCCAGAATATTATGAATACCAAGCACAATAGATCCATTAAAAACAGAAGATGTCTACATGGCTCAGGACCTCCACAAATCCCAAAAATTAGAAGTGTAATCTTATCTTCGGGAGAGCTCCCTGACCTAGTACTTGGTGGTCGGCTTCGGCTAGCCACAAGTAAAGGGGCCCACCGGGCCTTTTGGCTAGGTGGACCATGTGGAAACCTCAGTCACTGTCAGGAGCCTCGTGCCTCAGGGGGTTCAGGGTAGAGATCCTACCCCTTCAGGGGGTGGACTAAAGCACAGGGGTGCTCTTAGTAGTGTGGGGTGGGTAGAGGGTGAGGGTCCTTGCACATGCCCTGAAGTCTAGGGAGAGGATGCGTGGCCATTAGGTTCCTGGGGGGGGGGTCTCTCTTCGGGAGAGCCCCCTGACCTAGTACTTGGTGGCTGGTTTCGGCTAGCCGCAAGGAAAGGGGTCCGCCAGGCCTTTTGGCTAGGTGGACCATGTGGAAACCACAGTCCCTGTCAGGAGCCTCGTGCCTCAGGGGGTTCAGGGTAGAGATCCTACCCCTTCGGGGGTGGACTAAAGCACAGGGGTGCTCTTAGTAGTGTGGGGTGGGTAGAGGGTGAGGGTCCTTGCACATGCCCTGAAGTCTAGGGGGAGGATGTGTGGCCTTTTGGTTCCTTCCTCCCCTGTTCTTGGGGGGGGGGGTCTCTCTTCGGGAGAGCCCCCTGACCTAGTACTTGGTGGTCGGCTTCTGCTAGCCACAAGGAAAGGGGTCCGCCAGGCCTTTTGGCTAGGTGAATTAACATAAACCTTTTCAATGACACACATAACCTCTCCCACGGTCTCAAACTGTTAATATACTATCCATGATAAAGTCCCAAATTCAAAATTACAAGTTCCAAAATAAAAATTAGATTAAAATAAAAATTAAAAATAAAAATTACAAATTAAAAAAATTTAAAAATTATTATAGTCCTTGCACTTCAATCTTCAAACTGTGAAATGTCCAAATCTTCCCTTCGGTCCAAAGAACCTAAAAAAAATAAACTAGATATAGTGCATTATCTTAATAAAATTAAATTATAAGTGATATCATGCAACCAGGCATTTCACAGTTTGAAGATTGAAGTGCAAGGACTATAATCATTTTTTAATTTTTTTAATTTGTAATTTTTATTTTTAATTTTTATTTTAATCTAATTTTTATTTTGGAACTTGTAATTTTGAATTTGGGACTTTATCATGGATAGTATATTAACAGTTTGAGACCGTGGGAGAGGTTATGTGTGTCATTGAAAAGGTTTATGTTAATTTTGTACTTTCAAGGGTGAAAGTTTGACTTTTCTGTGGGAAATTATAGAGTTTTGATTTATTACTTTTGGCTAGGTGGACCATGTGGAAACCACAGTCACTGTCAGGAGCCTCGTGCCTCCGGGGGTTCAGGGTAGAGGTCCTACCCCTTCGGGGGTGGACTAAAGCACGCCCTTAAGTGCACTTTTTTGTGTTTTGCATGTTTTTTGTTCACTTACGGGTTTTTTCATTTTTTTTTACTTCACATTAAAACACGTGCTGTTCAACAATTTTGAACAACTGACTTTGTGGAACGAAGAGCCATACAATGGTTGAATTTCCCCAGCAGGATTCATCTGAAATTCAAGCAGCGTATGGCCCGGCTTTAGATGCTCGCTCAAAGCTCCGCTCCCTTGTTTTTATTTCCTCCATATTGGATTGAGACATGTGAGACGATGCAGATCATGAAATCCAGGACCGTAAAAACATTGGTGGCCTTCAGCTCTGGTCAATGGAGAACCTTTGTGTTTCCAATGCTTTTACAACCCCCCCATAAATGTACACTATAAATAGGGAATTGGATGTTGATGGGCTCTCTGCAGTGCGGCTAACTTTCTCCATATCTTGTGTGCGAGGTAATTGGAGAGCTAATTGACATTTCAAGGCTGAGCAAATGGAAGGGGCTATTGAATTACAAGTCGATTAACACCTTCTCTGGAAACGGGAAAAAAAAAAAATGAGAACTGAATTTAAGTTTTCTCCTTCAGGGAATAGGAAATGATAAGAATCGCCATCCAAGTACTGTACGTCTCATTGCGGGGTATCAAGATGAAAACAAAGATACAACAATCTCCACTTGTAAACTTTGTACCTCTGCTACCAATACGATTGAAATATGGAAAAAATAAATAAAAATAAACTTGAACCACAGAAAAAAAATATAAACTTCAATCAAAATTTAAATGCTGCTGTTCAAGAAAGGAAAAAAAAAAACAATCAACTAAAAATAGTAATTGAAATGGCTCGCCAAATTTCCCACCAGTCGCATGAGCAAAGCACCAGACTCCCATGCGCCTCTTTTTTTTTTTTTCTGCAGCAGCTGCACCAAGGGTTTCGTTTTCTAACGGTTTAACCAGGGGCGGACTGACAACTCATGGGGCCCCCGGGCAATAGGGGATCATGGGGCTCCTGTGTCCTTGCCCAAACTCAAAAAAGGCTATCTCATGGGGCCCCCTACTGACCTCGGGCCCTCGGGCAGTGCCCAAGTTTCCAAATGGTCAGTCCGCCCCTGGGTTTAACTCAAGTATCCTGTGGATAGTGGGAGAGTTTACTATATGTCATGATTAGCTCAGAAACCACCAAAATTAATTTTACTTATGCCTAAATAAACGAATGCGCAAATAAATAAAAATAAATACATTAATGAATGAATGAATACATAAAATGAACAAATACACAAATAAGTAAAAAATAAATACATAAGGAAATAATAAGAACACAAATAAATAAAAAAAAAACATAAATAATGCCAAAAATTAAATAAATTAAATAACTACGCAAATAAATAAAAACGCAATTTAAATACATTTATAAAAATACACAAAAGATTAAAAAAATAAAGACATAAAGAAATACATTAAATACATGAATAAAAAAAATAAATACAATAACAAATACAAGAAGTAAATAAATAAATAAATACACAAATAAATAAAACATAATTAAATAAATGAATGTATGAATGAATGAATGAATGGGTGAATAAATAAATAAAATAAATACACAAGAAAGTAAAAAATAAATACATAATAAGAAATAGTAAAATACATTAATAAATAAAAAATATATACATAAATAAATACAAAAAGTGAATAAATACACAAATAAATAAAAAATAATTAAATACATGAATGAATGAATACATAAATAAAACAAATATACAAACAAGAGTACATAAAGAAATAATTAAATATATGAATACATTTAAAAAATACATTAATAAATTTAATATATAAATAGCAGATCAATACATTTTACATTTTCATGTGCTAAGCCTTGTATGGAGTGTACTTAGCATGAGGCTAAACCTGATGTTTAGGTGCGTCTACATGTTTGTGGTGAGTTCATTGGTTTATCTAATTTCCTTTTTTTATTGTTTGCTGTATGTTGCTGACTCCGCTCTGGTAACTGCCTTCCTCAATCTTCTAACGTTTATTGATCTCTTTTTCAGCCCCAGACAATTAAGGCTCCTGGGTTGAAGTTCACTGGTGTGTATCTGAATTATTAAAGTCACCACATTGGTATGTTAATAGCTGTGAAATAAAAACACTATTACTAATAGACTGATATGCCCATGGCATTAATAACCACACATATCTATTAAGGGGTGAGAAGACTAAGAGGCTAGAACAAGATGAACGTCTTCTGTAAATCTCCTTTTATATGCACTGATTTTCTTTCTGTAGTTTTATCTTTAAAATATACATATATATATATATATATATATATATATATATATATATATATATATATATATATATATAAATAGTATCACGGACAGTACTCAATTATATATATATGTAAAAAATTTATATATATATATATATATATATACAGTGGGGCAAAAAAGTATTTAGTCAGCCACCAATTGTGCAAGTTCTCCCACTTAAAAAGATGAGAGAGGCCTGTAATTGGCATCATAGGTAGACCTCAACTATGAGAGACAAAATGAGAAAAAAAATCCAGACAATCACATTGGCTGATTTGGAAAGAATTTATTTGCAAATTATGGTGGAAAATAAGTATTTGGTGACCTACAAACAAGTAAGATTTCTAGCTCTCACAGACCTGTACCTTCTTCTTTAAGAGGCTCCTCTGTCCTGCACTCATTACCTGTATCAATGGCACCTGTTTGAACTTGTTATCAGTATAAAAGACACCTGTCCACAACCTCAAACAGTCACACTCCAAACTCCACTATGGTGAAGACCAAAGAGCTGTCGAAGGACACCAGAAACAAAATTGTAGACCTGCACCAGGCTGGGAAGACTGAATCTGCAATAGGCAAGCAGCTTGGTGTGAACAAATCAACTGTGGGAGCAATAATTAGAAAATGGAAGACATACAAGACCACTGAAAATCTCCCTCGATCTGGGGCTCAACATTTTATGGACTGATGAATGTAAGATTGTTCTTTTTGGGTCTAGTGGCCGGAGACAGTTTGTCAGACGACCCCCAAACACTGAATTCAAGCCACAGTACACGGTGAAGACAGTGAAGCATGGTGGTGCAAGCATCCTGATATGGGGATGTTTCTCATACTACGGTGTTGGGCCTATTTATCGCATACCAGGGATCATGGATCAGTTTGAATACATCAGAATACATGAAGAGGTCATGCTGCCTTATGCTGAAGAGGAAATGCCCTTGAAATGGGTGTTCCAACAAGACAACGACCCCAAACACACCAGTAAACGTGCAACATCTTGGTTCCAGACCAACAAGATTGATGTTATGGAGTGGCCAGCCCAATCCCCGGATCTTCATCCAAAGGAAAACTTGTGGGGTGACATCAAAAATGCAGTTTCTGAGGCAAAACCAAGAAATAGAGAAGAACTGTGGAATGTGGTCCAATCATCCTGGGCTGGAATACCTGATCACAGGGGCCAGAAGTTGGGTGACTCCATGCAACACAGATGTACAGCAGTTCTCAGAAACAGTGCGACTACAAGCAAATATTCATGAAGTCATTCAAAGGAAAGCAAAATCTTCAAACATTTCTCAGTTTATATAGTGAATGTTTGAGTTTGTAAAGAAGAATACAAACACTGCGATTTTTTTGATCCGTCTAATATTCACTTTTCTTCAATGTTTTTAGAGGAACAACACAAATTTGATAAATTTTTCTTCATGTTGTGATTTGGAATAGAATGTGTCGTGTTCCCAATGCATTTGTGTGGATGGAAATAAAAGCTATTAGAAGAATTTTGAACTTTATTCACTTTTTTCAACACACTGCTATTATTTTGAACACAACTGTACATATATATACAGTACAGTAGGCATTTTGACATCATCAACTTTAGTTCTAATGTGCTATTTTCAGGGCTGGGATGCAAAAAACACACAACTGCTGCTCCTTGTGATACTGATAAAAAGGTATTTCTCACATATGTGTTAAAATCTGCATTTTTGTTTTTAACTAGGAAATTACTAATTACCAAACATGATGTATTTTTTGAAAGCTGGAGGATTAAATGGTGGTTGTTGCAATTTTGTTATGTCGCAGCCATTTATAAAATGCAAAGTTAAATTTTATTGCTTAGGTTATTTACATTTATATTTTGACACTGTCTCTTTAATTTTTTTGATCAACTTTCTTGGCATGTGCCATGACACGTATTCTTCATTGAAAGATCTGGAGTCTATTAGATCCCAGATTTCTGTTCTGTCCTCAAAAAGCATCTAAACAGACCAAGATCAGTTTGATCAGATGCTTTACAAGCTGGTAATGGCTTGTAAACAACAAACGGAAACCGAAAATGACTAAATCCTCGCCATTTCTGGTTTCTTACATCACAGAAGGAGGGGAGTGGGTATGGATGTACCCATATGGAAGAAAAATATATTTAAAATTTATTTTTAAAATATTCCTCCCCAATATATTTACATATATTTGAAATGCTACAATTTTGGCCATATTCAAGATACTTAAAAATATATTTCAATATATACGGTATGTCTTTAACAATACAAATCTACATTTTTGGAATGCATTTACAAATATATGTAAAAAATATAGGTTAAAATTACTTTTTTATATGTTAAAAAAAATCTGAAGAATATATTTAAAAAAAAATATTTTTAAAAATATATATATTTTTAAATATATTTTTCCGATTTTTTTTTTAACATATAAACAAAGGCATTTTAGCATATATTTTTACATATATTTGTAAATGCATTCCAAAAATGTAGATTTGTATTTTTAAAGACATACAGTATATTTAAAATGTATTTTTTCAAATATTTTTCATATATTTTGTAATAAAAACGCATTTCAACATACAGTATACTGTATATATATATATATATATATATATATATATATATATATATATATGTTGTATTCAAAACACAGTATGTATTCAACATACAGTATGTATGTTGAATACAATATATTTCAAAATATATTGTATATTTTGAAATATATTGATCTGTCAGCCCTGAAACCTGACAGATCTAGAGGAGATCTGTGTGGAGGAGTCGGCCAAAATCCCTGTTGCAGTACAAACCTGGTCAAGAACTACAAGAAACGTTTGACCTCTGTAATTGCAAACAAAGGCTTCTGTACCAAATATTATCACGGATCTTCTCAGGTGTTCAAATACTTCTTTTCAGCAGTGCAAGACAAATACATTCTTTACAAATCATACAATGGGATTTCTTGAATTTTTTTTTTAATTCTGTCTCTCAGAGTGGGAATGCACCTACAATGTGAATGTCAGACCCCTCCATGATTTCTAAGTGGGAGAACTTGCAAAATCGCAGGGTGTTCAAATACTTCTGTTCCTCACTATATGTTTCTCAGTATATACCAGGGGCGGACTGACCATTTGGAAACTCGGGCACTGTCCGAGGACCTGGGGTCAGTAGGGGGCCCTATGAGATGCCCCTGGTACTTTTTTCATAGGCTTTTTTGAGTTTGGGCAAGGACACAGGGGCCCCATGTTCTCCTATTGCCCGGGGGCCCCATGAGTTGTCAGTCTGCCCCTGGTATATACTGTATATATATATATATATATATATATATATATATATACGGTATCTATATATATAATTATTATTACATTAGGACTACAAGTACAACAATAACTACAACTACTATAACTGCTACTACTAATAATGATAATAACAATAATAATAATAATGCATTATTATGTTTCTGGCTATTATAAAAGAAAACTCAATTCTAAAAATATAATTTTTTATTGTCTCAACCATAATCGATAAAGGAAGAAACTACGTATAAAAACTGCAAACGAACAAATATATATGTATATTGTTATAAATATTATTAATAAAGTATTACTGCTATTACTAATGTTTCTGGCTTTTAAAAAAATTCTAAATTGTAACAATGTTATGCTATGTTTAAAAACTCTAAACTTCCAAAGCCAAGCATTTTCTCTGTAATGCAGCCATATTTATTATTACCAACCAAACATTTTTTTGTAGTGAAAGAAATAATAGAGCAACGCGCTCGGATCACCTTCAGCGGTGTAGCGATCAGTCAATCTGGCAGTGTGGGGCAGCTGGGGGTGCGACCTGTGTGTAGGCTGCTGCAGAAAGCTGTACCGTGACATGACTAATAGACTGTTTTAATTACAGGCAAGGGGACTCTTGTCAATTAGGTCTAGTAAAAGGACATCCATTTCTATTTGTTTGCAGAGAAATTAATGCTTTGCGTTGGTGAGCTCTTGCCTTTTTCTGTTCAAAACAAAGGGCGAAGTAACAAATGGACTATTAGTGCGTTTTGTAGCAGTGGACACATAAAAACAGCACTACACCTAAAAGCGCATTTATTTTCATTAAAATGAAAGAGGCCATGATTAAAGGCTCTTCCTGATTTAGCTGTAGATTTGTCCAGTCTCCTGCAAAACCTCTTGACAATAAAGGCCAAGTACACAGGGACATTTTTTTTTTTTAATCAGAGATTGTAAATTATTATTATTATTATACAGTATTTATAAAGCGCCAATAGTTTGCTCAGCGCTGTACATTACAAAGGGGGACAGAACATGTGACAGAACAATACCAATACAATGCAAAACATGAGGGGATCGAGGGCCCTGCTCCTTGGAGCTTACAATCTAGGAGGGAGGGGATGGTGGCACAGGAGGAGATAGCTGTGGGGGATGGGGTGGTAGGAAGAGTGGAGGAGGTCGGGAATTAGCAGGCAGTGGGGTAGGCTTCCCTGAAGAAATGGGTTTTCAGGGTGCGCCTAAAGGAGAGGAGAGTAGGTGATAATCTGATGGGTTGGGGCAGGCAGTTCCAGAGGATGGGTGACACCCTGGAGAAGTCCTGGAGGCGGGCATGGGAGGAGGAGACCAGGGAACTAGAGAGAAGGAGGTCTTGTGAGGAGCGGAGTGTGCGTGTTGGGCGGTACTTGGATATTAGGTCAGTGATGTAGTTCGGGGCAGTATGGTGGACAGCTTTGTACGTCAGCGTTAGGATTTTGAATTTGATCCGTTGCGCAATCAGGAGCCAGTGGAGGGATTGGCAGAGGGGGGTGGCGGAAACAGAACGGTTGGAAAGGTGAATGAGTCTGGCAGCCGTATTCAGGATGGACTGAAGCGGGGATAGCAAGCGACGAGGCAGGCCAGTGAGGAGGGAGTTGCAGTAGTCAAGTCGTGATATGATGAGGGAGTGGATGAGCTGTTTAGTGGTTTCTGGGGTTAGGAACGTGCGGATTTTGGTGATGTTGCGGAAATGGAAGTCTTTCTCAACCTTTTTGACCTCTGAGGCACCCTTGAAATAGTTTTCTGGTCTCGGGGAACCTTTGCTTAAGCCAGTTCATTTGGTGGCCAGTGGAAAGAATGCCTCTCTCAGTGGTGGTCAGAATGCGGAATAGACACCCTCAAGAGTTGGTTCTGGCCGGCTCAGTGGATTGCTTAACCTCCTCGGCGGTATGATTCTTTCTGATTTTTTGTGCTGAAAGCGGTACCATTTTTTTGCATGGAAATATGTCGTTTTTTATTGTAGGCTGTAATTTTTAGGAATAACTCACTGAAATCTGTCTGAACAAGAGTCTAGTAAACATCCCGGGGATGATAAAATTTGAAACACGAAATCATAAATTATAATTTAATAAATAATCATAAAAAATAATAATATATTAATAATAATAAATTTAATTCAATAATATAATCAAACCAAAAACACTGAAATGTGAAATATAGCGCCAAGTTCGCACATCACTGAGCAAAGTCGCAGAATCGTTTTCAGTGTCTGATGAGGAATTTCCCCCACGAATTATTATCACTCAATTCTGCAAGTGGTTCTGATTTACTATCGCTGTTCTCTAGCCGGTCTAAAACCACTTTTGACCTAAAGGGACGCTTTTTGGACGCCATGGACTTTTCTAAGTTTCCAGGCTGAAAGAACAGTCAAAATGCAGGCAGGGCGCCGGACAAAGCAGTAGGGACAAAATGTATGTGAAATGCATTGAAACAGCAATGTTTTACTATGTAACAATAATTTTTTAAAAAATGACATTTTTTAAAAATTTCTAATTTGCCGCCGGTTCCGGCGTCACAGGGACCGGAAAACACAGAAGCCGGATGCCGGCATGGGCCGGAGGAGATGGCCGGGGACGCTGCAGGGGACACATGGGAGCGAAGGACAAGGTAAGTGCTGCAGGGACTCCCTATGCAGCGCCGCATGGTAAGCCCGAGTGTAGCTCGGGGTTACCGCTTTTGGTACTGAAATTTTACCCCGAGCTACACTCGGGAATACCGCCAGGGAGGTTAAAAAAAGTCCTGGATTCTTTCTTGGATACACAGAATATAACTGGATATAACATTTATAGGTAAAGTTGATCCAGGGAATATCTGTTTGCCTCTCGGGGGATCAGGAAGGAATTTTTTCCCCCTGCAGGAGCAAATTGGATCATACTTTGCTGGGTTTTTTTTGCCTTCCTCTGGGTCAACTGTGGGTATAGGATTATACTTTTTTTTTTTCTTTATGGTTGAACTGCATGGACTTTTGTCTTTTTTTCAGCCAGACTAACTATTTAACTATGTACACCTATAGACAGTTAAAAAGACCATTTTTGTCATGCTGTTGACCCTGTCAAGTGGCATTAGTCCTGGAATGTGGACACCATTAAATGGGAGATCAATCAACCACAGCTCAAGGAAATCCTAGCAACCTCTGAAGGAACCCTAGGGATCCAAGGAATTATAGCTGAGAATGGCTGTTGTAGAGCATCTTAGGCAGTCGCATACAGAGGACCACTATACAAGGAAACCATCTTTAAATTTTTTTATCAATTCATGAAAAATTATGTGTTATTCAATTACTAAAAGACATGCCCTGAACTGACAAAGAACAGATTTACTTTACAGAGGCATATTCAGGGCAAAATGACAGTGACCTCCTGATAGCCCATCCTTAGCAAGTTGTACTCACTTGTACATTTTCTCTCTGTCTTCCCACTGCAGGAGTTCACCCTTTGTAACATCTGATGTCAGATGGTGTTGATGGTCCACCATACCTACCAAAAGTAGAAAAAAGTCACCATCTTGGAGTGATAGAACAAGGGCTCTGACGAAGTGGGGAGGAAATGAAGAAGCTTGGATGAATGGGTATACTTTGTCGGGGTGGAGGCCTTTCAAGAGGCACTGTCACTATGTCCTGAATGGGCAGTGTCTGTTTAAAGTTCAGTGCCAATCTCACTTCTTCTTCCCCCAAATCCCCCCTGGGTCAACTGTAAGTATAGGATTATACATTTTTTTTTTCTTTATGGTTGAACTGCATGGACTTTTGTCCTGAAGTCCTCTATCCTCATTTCTTTCCAATATTTACCTTTTATTAAGTCTTCAGGCTGGTCAGGGTCTTCTTCAGGTCCTCTCCCCGTGGTCCTCAATGATATTGATAGCCCTCTAACAGCATAAGTGCTTCTTACAGTGGTGGTCAGAATGCCTCTTACAGTGGTTGTCATTTCTTTCCAATATTTACCATTTTTTAAGTCTTCAGGCTGGTCAGGGTCTTCTTCAGATCCTCTCCCCATGGTCCTCAATGATCTTGATAGCCCTCTAACAGCATAAGTGCCTCTTACAGTGGTGGTCAGAATGCCTCTTACAGTGGTGGTCATTTCTTTCCAATATTTACCTTTTCTTAAGTCTTCAGGCTGGTCAGGGTCTTCTTCGGGTCCTCTCCCTGTGGTCCTCAATGATCTTGATAGCCCTCTAACAGCATAAGTGTTTCTTACAGTGGTGGTCAGAATGGTACCCTTATAGACTTCTTCAGATCCTCTCCCCGTGGTCCTCATTGATCTTGATAGCCCTCTAACAGCATAAGTACTAGATGAAAGGTGGCACCCCTCTAGACTCCATGACACCCTAGTGGGGGTCATTCTGAATTAAAGACACTTAACATCTAGAGATGGATTGAATTACTAAATAGTACATTGCTGGAAAGAAGGTTTGTACTGCAGCCAGACCTGTTTTATTATTACAACCACTGCTGAGGGACTATTTATAATAACTTAGAGTCGGTTTCGAAAGGATGAAAGTAAACCTGTCCCAAACCTGGATAATTGAACTTGATGAACGATACAGAGGGTGTAAGAGCGTTCAACTTCTTTAGCTGGCCCCATCCGTTACACTCTGACTGTACAATCTCCTTTAGAGTTAGTAAGAACTATGCAGCATAAAGGGCTGTGTGATTGGATGGTCTGTTGAGGTGGGTCTTGAGGTGCTACAAAATTGTCGGTAAATGTTAGGGCCTGTGTTGATGGGCTTCAGGGCTTGTGTCCATGGAATCAGTTTGAAATCAGTTTGAGACAATTCTGAGATCATTCAGAATTCATTGACAGGAACATTTCATCTGTAGTTGATCTCCTTCTGATCTTTTCAATTGGATTTTGCATTCTCATAGACTTCTTTGGGGACCTGTTTCATGTGAACAAAAGTACTTCTACACAGGTCCTAACAGATTATTTGGGCAGCACAGTGGCTAAATGGTTAGTACGTCCAACTGGCAGTACTAGGATTGTTGGTTCAAGTCCCAACCACAGCACCACCTACCTGGAGTTTGCATATTCTCCCTGTGCCTGCATGGGTTTCTTCTGGGTACTCTGGTTTCCTCCCACATTCCAAAGACATGCTAGTAGGTTATTTGGATCCTGTCTAAATTGTCCCTAGTATTTGTATGTATGAATAGGAATTAGGGACCTTAGATTGTACACCCCTTGAGGGTTAGGGACTGATATGAATGTACAATATATATATAAGTAAAGTGCTGCGTAAATTGACAGCGCTATATTAGTACCATAAATATACAGATTGTACAATTCGATTTTAGCGTGTGGCCAATTTTAGGCTGCAAGGGACTGCAGATGGAAGATCATAGTCTCCTATTCTAGCTGTACATATACAATTTCGCACACAGGCTCACCTTAAAGTCCAACCCCTAATAACTTTAAAATTCTCCCTTGCAATGGGGCAATGGAAAAAATCCAACAATTTTGAAAAAAAGTGTTTTTCTTATACAATTTTGCAAATAAATAATCTTTCTTCATAAATCTTGGCCACAATGTATTTAATTATCTTTTTAGTAAAAAAAAATAACATTATATGTTATAAAATAACATAAAAATTTTATTTTTTAATATTATTATTTTTATTTTTTTTACATACTGTCTTCGTAGCAGTACAGTGTCACCATAGTGGCACTGTACTACTTGTGGGGGGTGAAGATTTTTTTTTTTTTGTGCACTGATTGCTTTTACACCCATAAAGGCTGTAAAAGCAATCATTTCTCCTTCTCTCTTGAGAAATACAGTGTGAGCTGTGATTGGTTACAGCTTGTCACATGGTACAAGGCTGTTGTGAATAGCCTTGTACCATGTGATCTCTGTGATCATTCACAGATTTCACACGTAGTAAGCAATGATGTCAGAAGTGACATCTTGCTTACTACTCTTCATGTGATCACTGATTGGCCAATCAGTGATCACATGATCGGGACCTCACACACAGGTCCCGTACAATGATCGGTGCTCCACTGTGGCTAGAGGACACAGCAGGCACCGAATCACGGTGCTACACGCTCCCAGGGAGCGCGCACAACCAGGGACCGGGGAAGATTTTTATAAATGGCCACCCGCCCCTGCACTGCCACCGTACAGCCATTTATATACACGGGCCAGACGGGAAGTGGTTAAAGTCATGTAAGAAATTGGAGATTGCTATTGCTCTTCTGGTTGTAGAAATGTTCGCTAATATGCTGAACCTTTTGCTTCAACATTTTAAGACCTGGAACATACATACCAGTCAGGAAATATGGGGAGAAGTTATCTCTATACTTAGGCAGGCCATAGATGATGAGATTTTCTTTCTTGAAACCATGGACTGCAAGAAATAAAATCCCTCCCCATTGAGCTATTGTGCTCTCCCAGCAGAGAAGGGAGGGGCATGGGAAGCCATCACTGTTGGGAGAACACAGTGATTACTGCTGCTGGCTATAGCCACTGGCAATAATTGCATGTAACAATCCGACATGCTGTTTGTACCCAAGTCGAGCGATGGGTTGACTTGGGTACAATCAGCCTGCCTTTAGATGGACCAGTCTATGGCCGGCTTTATTCTTAACTCAGAATACTGAAGAAAAACAATTAGTACAGCCACCAAAAAAGTTGGCGTCTTCAGAGCAAGGATCCTTCTCTTCTCTTATCAAACACAAAGAGCAGTCTTCAGAGGTAACTGATAACAGTCAAAACAGACAGACAGCAAGAAATTATCAACTATTTATTGCAGGATCAATGGGATTTTGTTTTTAATTTTTTTTTTTACTTATTGAGCAAATGTCATAAAACAATCAAAATGGTATTATTAACAGACCAAAAGGGAGCAAATAAGAGAAGTTTAGTGCTAGGGTTTACTTCAAATTATCAAGTTTCCTTTATTCACTGTCTATTTTAGCCTCATGATAAGACTGATGAAGGACAGTCTTTGGCAGAAGAACCAGAGCAGCCATTTAAAGCCCATGACACCCACTACAAAAAAAACACCTCATAGGGTACCTTTAATGCACTACCTGCATATAATTTCCAGACTCTCTTCCACTGCAAAATTTGCTGGCTGATAGTATTTTCAAAATGTACGTGTAAAGAATAAAGTTAGATTTTATATTTAATGTCAAGACCTGCTGCTGATTCCTGACATTATTATTATTATTATAATACATAATTTATATAGCGCCAACAGTTTGCTCAGCGCTTTCCAATGTACGGGAGACAATACAGAAACAATACAGTTCAATACAAGAGGGTTAGGAGGGCCCTGATCCTTGGAGCTTACAATCTAGGAGGGAGGGGCTAGTGGTACAAAAGGTAGTAACTGTAGGGGATGGACTGGTAGAAGGAGTAAAAGATTCCATTATTAGCTGAGGGCAAGATAGGCTTCCCTGAAGAGACATAAAACTGATGTGAAGTGTACTAGAGGAGCAGAGACTAAATACCCTCTCAACAGCCAGCATCTGTTGGAGACTATAACCTCCCGCTCTGGGAAGCACAGTGCCACCAGCAGGCAATTCACATCCTGACATTTACCTTACCCCAGTCTTCCATTCACAGCACCTGTCGACTTTCTGGCAAAGATCTCATGAGACAATACTCTTGCATTGGACTGGAGTGTCTCAAGAAAGTTCTCCAGGAATCTCCTTGGAAGGGTAGTGACAGCACACCCAAGGATGCAAAATACAGGGGGTAAAGTAAGTACAAAAACTGACTTTTTTCTTTATGTGTTTCTTTAGAAATACTATCAGCCAGCAATTTTTACAAGGGCAAGGGCCTGGGCATTATAAGCAGACTGTCAGAGCCTGGGTCCAAACCTGGGCCTTCTGCGGTGAGTGGCAATGTTTCTTCTTGCTGAGCCACCTGGAATGCTGGACAGCTCACTTGACAATTATTTGGATGATCCTATCTTGACCTTGTGTGTCATGAACCTTGAACCCTTGCTCCTTCCATGAACTTCCTGATATAAGCCATGTCTCTGCACTTCCTGTTTGCCAGATTACTGTGCTCTCCAGGGAGTATTGTGCTCCTTATCGTCTCTGTTATTATCCATATTTTGCTACCACTCAATATTGACCCTTGGCTCGTTCTCGACTACGCTTCTGCCTGATCCCAACCTACGACTGCTCATTACCGACCTTGGCTTGTTCTCTACTACGCTTCTGCCTGATCCCAACCTGCGACTGCTCATTACCGACCTTGGCTTGTTCTCTACTACGCTTCTGCCTGATCCCAATCTGCGGCTGCTCATTACCGACCTTGGCTTGTTCTCTACTACGCTTCTGCCTGATCCCAACCTACAACTGCTCATTACCGACCTTGGCTTGTTCTCTACTACGCTTCTGCCTGATCCCAATCTGTGACTGCTCATTACCGACCTTGGCTTGTTCTCGACTACGCTTCTGTCTGATCCCAACCTGCGACTGCTCATTACCGACCTTGGCTTGTTCTCGACTACGTTTCTGCCTGATCCCAACCTACGACTGCTCATTACCGACCTTGGCTTGTTCTCGACTACGTTTCTGCCTGATCCCAACCTGCGACTGCTCATTACCGACCTTGGCTTGTTCTCTACTACGCTTCTGCCTGATCCCAATCTGCGGCTGCTCATTACCGACCTTGGCTTGTTCTCTACTACGCTTCTGCCTGATCCCAACCTACGACTGCTCATTACCGACCTTGGCTTGTTCTCGACTACACTTCTGCCTGATCCCAACCTACGACTGCTCATTACCAACCTTGGCTTGTTCTCTACTACGCTTCTGCCTGATCCCAATCTGTGACTGCTCATTACTGACCTTGGCTTGTTCTCGACTATGCTTCTGCCTGATCCCAACCTGCGACTGCTCATTACCGACCTTGGCTTGTTCTCGACTACGTTTCTGCCTGATCCCAACCTGCGACTGCTCATTACCGACCTTGGCTTGTTCTCTACTATGCTTCTGCCTGATCCCAACCTGCGACTGCTCATTACCGACCTTGGCTTGTTCTCGACTACGTTTCTGCCTGATCCCAACCTGCGACTGCTCATTACCGACCTTGGCTTGTTCTCGACTATGTTTCTGCCTGATCCCAAATGCGACTGCTTATTACCAACCTTGGCTTGTTTACTGACCATGCTTCCATTTGATCCTTACCTGCTTATACGCTTCTGGACCTCCACTTGCTCACCTCATGGTGGGGGTGATTCTGAGAATCATGACCTGGTGCTAACAGGCAGCACAATCCATCTCCACCATCAGGAGCTCTGGTTGGTACTTAGACTCCGCACCTCGGGTGATCCCACTTCTCCGCCATGGTGACCTGCCTGTGTACCTATCCTGCTGGTTTCAGGTGAGCTTTTTCCACTGCTATAGGAACTGGCCTTTGAGCCTGACCCCTGATCGCGACACAGACTTTAAATTGCATCCAGTTTAATTTCACCTTCCCCATTGACTTTAAAGCATTTCACCAAACTCTAAAATGTCCCACAATTTCCCAATTTTTGTTGCAATTCTGAAGAACATTTTGCCTAATCCTTACTACAGACAGACAGGCCCAGCAGCTCCAATTTTCTCTCACAACAGATTTTTTTTCGTTTTTGATTTCCAGCAGTGAAAAGAGCTCTTGACAGAACGAGTTGATATCATGTTTTTTGTAAGCTAATATACTGTATTTTTTTCCTTTCCTAGGTACCTCCAATTTGTAAAACACGTTTAAAGAAAATTAGAACCTACAAGAGACCTATACTCCTTTTGCATCAATTCTACCCTCCCTCTTTTATTGGAACTGTTCATTTTCCCAGCGACCCCCTGTCTTTTCCAACAATATCCAATTCACACTAGCGTACGATAAACAGATTAAAATAAATAACCACTAAAATTGCACAGAACGAACATTTTCTCTCTAACGTCTATTAAATTACAATATTATGCAGACCAGCAGGATTCTATTAAAGACTGAGTCGCCTTCGTTGGTAAGCGCCGAGGAGCAATCATTCAAATTCCATTTAAAACGTTGAAAGGAATTAAGTGTGGAGGGGAGATCATTATATATCAGGGACCAATTTTCTCATATAATCTTATGGGCTAATAAATTGCACCAGTCACTTCAACATTTCAGTTTCGTGTTCAATTATTTAGATAAAGTGAACGAGTAATGCTAATTTCTGATTTGTTGTTCTGGATGAGATCAGGGTATGGGGCAGAGTTGGTGAAACGCCCTGTTTTGCTTTAGACAATAAAAGATGAGCAGACACAGACGTGAAAACATTCTCTAGTATACAATGGCCACTCTGTGAAATGCATTGGCATGTCCCTAAAAATATATCCCTATAAACAGCAAATTCGGCCATTGGAGGATTTTTCTGTACTAGAGTTGGATTTGTTCATACCAATACTAAGCTTTTTTATCATTTCAGGTTAAAGCGGAGCTCCACCCATTTTTAATACTTTACCTTATTATATAGTCCCTGTGAAATAAAGCACAAGTTGGTTATATATTTTTTTTTAATTATTATACATACCTTTTAATCTTCTCCAAGCCTGCAGTTCCGGTCCCGACCGCCTAGTCGATGACATCGTAAGGCAATTTGCAAGGTCTCCTTGGATGTCGTTTCCTGTATCCCGGGAGTCCTTTGGTTTCCTGTAATCGTGGGACTTGGAAACTGGAAGTGATGCGAATGGGAGGTGTTTCGCGCCATTTTACCGAAGTCCATGATATATGCCCTTCCTTGCAGTACAGTGCTATACAGGTTGCCTGACGGGGGGCAGGAACTTCATCCGACCCCACCATTGTTATGGCACTACCCCACCATTGTTGAGGACTACAATTCCCAACCTCCCCCCCACCTCCTCGCCTGCAGCCCTGCGCATGCTCAATGCGGTGTGTGGGAGTCCAGCTCCTAGAGCTGCTGTGATCCGGAGCTCGTGCTGCTGGAAGCTATTAATTCACAGAGTACCATGTGACACAAAGCTGCAGCTCCAGGACCCAGAGGAGGGAGATCCTTTCCAGGCTGTATACCCATTCCACCATAAAGGGGACCTCTGGCAGATTACATCTTGTATACTATACTGCGTATTTTAAATGCGCATCTGGTGAGTGTGCATTTTTTCCATATTCCCTGCACTTCACCGAATGGAATAAATGTCACATAGAATGTATTTTTCACCTGAGCACAGGATCTTCACTTTACATCATTAACTGAGGACAGAATATCACTCTTATATGGGCTTTTATTTATATCTTTATATACTGTATATATGTTATTTACCGCATATGGTTATACCAAATAATCTCACTATACATATGAACTTTGCACTTTATGAACTATTTGCAGCATTTAAAGTAACAGTAGCATTGGATACATTATTGTATTTTCAGCGCTGCACTTTTTGATTATATAGTGTCTGTACTGCGCATGCACGAGAACAAGTGTTGCATGCTGGAATAGCCAGCATCACGATTCCAGGAAATAAATAAATGCGGGCTTCAGATGCCCACAGCCATCATGGTTCCGAGATTCTGGTAAATGTTTACGATTTTCTAAGTAATTACAATGCTTTTAATATTTAATTATTCCAATTGTTAATGCTATTTGTAATGTCATTATGGATCTGCTTTTACAAAAATTTTTTTAGGGGGACTGGAGCTCCGCTTTAACCACTTGAGCTCCTGAGGATTTACCCCCCTTAATGACCAGGCCTCTTTTTGCTACTCGGCGCTGCACTAATTCAACTGATAATTGCACGGTCATGCAATGCTGCACCCAAACGAAATTTACGTCCTTTTTTTCACACAAATAGAGCTTTCTTTCGGTGGTATTTGATCATCTGTGCGCTTTTTATTTTTCACGCTATAAACAAAAAAAGGACAAAAATTTTGAAGAAAAACAATATTTTTTACTTTCAGCTATAAAAAATATATAGTAAACTCAAAGTTGCTTATAAATTTAGGCCAAAATGTATTCTGCTCCATGTTTTTGGTAAAAAAAATCCCAATAAGTGTATATTGATTGCTTTGTGTGGAAGTTATAGCGTCTACAAACTATGGTATAGATACTGCAATTTACGCCATTTTTCTGCTATACAGCGCTGCGCTAGTTTAACGGACAATTGCGCGGTCATGCAATATGGTACATAAATGAAATTTACATCCTTTTTTTCCCCACAAATTGAGCTTTCTTTTGGTGGTATTTGATCACCTGTGTGGTTTTTATTTTTTGCGCTATAAAAAAAAAGGCTGACAATTTTGAGAAAAAAAAACATTATTTTGGACTTTTTGCTATAAATCATGTTCAGTAAAAAAAAATGCAACAATCAAATTTAGTCATAAATTTCTGCCAAAATGCATTCTGCGATATGTCTTTGCTAAAAAAAAACCCGAATACGTGTAAATTAATTGGTTTACGTGAAAGTTATAGCGTCTACAAATGGCGGGAAAGATACTGGGATTTTTAGGGTTTTTTTTATACTAATAATGGCGGCGATCAGCGAATTATGGCGGCGATCCGTGACTTATGGCAGCAACCAGCGACTTATGGCGGGACTACGGGACTGCGGCGGACATTCTGACATTGGGGGGTACTGACTTGGAGTCACTGACATCCCCAAAAACACTAATACAGTGATCAGTGCAAAAAGAAAAACACTGACACTGTACTAATGGCAATGGGGAGGAAGGGGTTAACTTTATTTTGCAGGGAAGGGTTATCTGAGTGAGGGGGAGTGTTTTACTAGGGTGGGGGGGGTGTACTGGGCGGGACACCGCTGTTTGAGAGAGAGAAACTCTTCTGTCCTGATCAGCTTGTCCTCGAGCTGACAAGGAAGTGACAGACAGCACAGCTACTGCAGCTGTGCTCTCTGTCACTGTTTTCCGCCAATCGCCGGGACATAGCCGCTAAGGACCGGCTGTGACCCGGCGACTGACATCCGCGGCGGTGATCGGCGGGACAGATAGGGCGGCGGCACGCCTCGTGCGTGCCCCCTATCTGTTTACAAAACACACATTTTAAAACGTGGTTTTGCCTGCCAGTGCCGCCCTGCCACCGTATTTCTACAGTGGCAGGGCGGTAAGTGGTTAAGAATGAAGTTTTTTATTGCATACTGTACATGTGCAAATACAAGTGAAGCCATACTCATGCATCAAGGTGCCTGTAGCGCCCTCTAGTTTAGGTAGGATTTGTGTTTAGTAAGAGGCTTGCTATTAGCCTGGGTAGGAGTCATGCAAAAGTGGAAAACCCAGTTACTCCTGTGCTTGGGGATGGACTCAATGCCGTTAAGACCACATATGGCAATTCTTGGGATATGCACGCCTTGCTGCCCTCAAAGGACCGGGGGAGTCCAAAGTACTGAATAGAGAAAAACAAACAGAGGGCGCACCGGCCAGTGCATTACCTTAAAATGTTTAATGCATGTAAATAATAAGTATTATACTCACAAATGATCAATAAATAAAAGGCACATCTTAAAGGGACAGCTCTGTCCAATGGACACTGGGTGTCTATCTGTAGTGAGAACTCTGGACAGCCAAAATTCTGATGCGTTTCGAGGACTGGCTTGGAGGAAGAGTTCTCACTACAGATAGACACACAGTGTGCATTGAACAGAGCTGTGCCTTTATGATGTGCCTTTTATTTATTGATCATTTGTGAGTATAATACTTATTATTTACATTCATTAAGCATTTTTAAGGTAATGCACTAAACTAGGTATGAGTCAGCCCAGGGGCGGACTGACAACTCATGGGGCCCCCGGGCAATAGGGGATCATGGGGCCCCTGTGTCCTTGCCCAAACTCAAAAAAGCCTATGAAAAAGGTACCAGGGGCATCTTATGGGGCCCCCTACTGACCCCGGGCCCTCTGGCAGTGCCTGAGTTTCCAAATGGTCAGTCCGCCGCTGAGTCAGCCTGGGAGTGAGTCAGTGAGGTCACTTCAGGCTAAGCTGGGAGACTCTACGGGGGAGATTTACTAAAACTGGAGAGTGCAAAATCTGCTGCAGCTCTGCATGGGAGCCAATCAGCTTCTACCTTTAGCTTGTTCCATTAAACTTTGACAATAAAACCTGGAAGCTGATTGGTTACTAGGCAGAGCTGCACCAGATTTTGCACCGTGCAGCTTTCGTAAATCTCTCCCTACAGGTCAGGGCTTCCAGAGCCCTCCCACCTTTCTAGGGTCACTCGGTTGATGTCGCTGGGTGGCCTGCCCCAGGGGCAGACTGACAACTCATGGGGCCCCTGGGCAATAGTCGATCATGGGGCCCCTGTGTCCTCATCCACACTCAAAACCACACCCAAAAAAGCCTATGAAAGGTACTAGGGGGATCTCATGGGGCCTCCTACTGACCTTGGGCCCTTGGGAAGTGTCCAAATGGTCAGCCCGCCCCTGGCCTGCCCGCTTGTGCCATCATCATGCACTGTGATTGACCAAAGCATTGCACCTGACCTGCGGTCAACTGCATTACTTTAGCCAATCACAATGAACTGTCAGGGCGCAGTGCATTGTGGGGCATAGCAGGTGAACAGCCCACCAAATGTCCTTTCCATTCGTGTGTTCGCCAAACACACAAATGGCCGATGTTCAAATCGTACATCAAGCCCAACTCTAATCACCAGTGTAAGGGGGCACATCTCCACTGACCACCAATCTAAATGTAATTTTCAGTGCCTGCATTTCTTTAGTTGCCACTATTATTATTCTTTTTATCTCAATAATATTGCTTAAAAAAAAGTATGCGCTCTGCGTCTCTTTTTTTTTTTGTTTAGTCTTATATCTACAATTTACTGATTACCAAGAGCAGTAGATATTTTATCTGGGGTACCCTGAGACCAAAATAAGAAAATATTTCTGGGGTTCCTTCATGGTAAAAGCAATTGAGAAAGAAATGCCCGCAGCGATAAAAGAAGAAAAGAATTAGCGAAGGGCAGGCATGTCTAGGCCCAGAGTGGGAAGGAAGATGTGTGAGGGTTAATGATAGTATTAGGGTTGGTAAAGGATAGCTGGGGGATCTGGTTGGTAGAGGAGAGTGTAGGTGGGATCTCCTGCACTTTAGGGTGGGGTGTTCTGGGGAGGGGCGTCAGTTGGGAGCTGGACGTGGGAGAGAGAGCTTCCCTCCCGCCCTCCCTGTTTGGTGAGTGTTGTGTTCCTCCTGGGGGGGGGGGGTTATTTTGGTTCCTGGGCGGTGGTTGGTCTTTGGAGGCAGTTCTTATCTTGGAGGTACAAAATGGTGTGGGACCCATCGTTGGTATGGTGTGCCCGGGAACATTCCCAGTTAACCGAGGTTTAACTGGAAGGTGGTGGTGCTGCACTGCGGACGGTATGGTTGTCTCCCTCCCTCAAAGACCAACGACAACTCTTTATGTTTTCTGTTATAAGGAATGGTTGATGTGTTAAAACTTGATTTGTTAATAAAAGGCTGTGTTGGCCATTTTACTCCAAAATTGGTGTTGTGTTTTCTGTAAGTATAGTAAGTAAAGGGGATTGGTATGGAAGGGTAATGGTGGTGTAGTGGGGTCTGGATGAACCTATCTCGGGTGCACTAGTCAAGGCTTTAGACTATACTTTGTAGCTTTCAGTGAGTAATCTCCATTCTTACAAAATATTTATAAAGGTTTATATAAAGTCACATTTGCAGTAAACAAAAAAAAAATATTCTCTTAAACCAGCCCGAGGTATATTAGCACGAAGGCCAGCAGATTCATGGATCCGTGCTGAACGTAGCTCCCTCTCGCATGAGCAGGCCTGACCCCCTTACCAGCTCTGGATAACAGCTGAATAGCACATTACCTTCGGGCCCTTCAGCGAAATAACAGAGCGAGAAGAGAACGTAGCAAAATTGCAAGATGAAAAGGTTGCTCTGAAGAAGTGTTTAAAATATTGCAAGATCGGTTTCCATCACATTACAATGGGCCATTAAGGACGCATCATTAACTCACATGAGAAGTTCTAAGTGGATGGGTGTTTCTGTAGTGTGGGCAGCAGTGTGAATATAGCTATATTCTAATGAACGTAATGTGCTGATTCCCCAATACAGATAATGAACAAATCGTGTTTTCACCAAAGCTTGAATTACATACAGAAGAAGGGGTTTGTTTAAAGTAATATAATAATGATATTTTGCAAGTCTAGACAAAACGTATCTTTTTAAAATGAATGTTGTACAATATTACGAATTCCAGCAGAAGAATGCAAGAACTCTTTTCAAGCAGTTATATAGTATTGCCTTTCTATTTATTGGGGGAGGGCTCTCTTACTGACCTCTATAGCTGTAGGCATTATAGGGCAATTCATTCTGAAAGTTCACAAGAAAAGAAAGGAAGCTATCTGTGTTGCTATGGCTATTTTAGTGTGTTTTATAGCATAAATATATGGAACAATACATTTTAGGTACTGTGTATTGCTTTTTAACCACTTCAATACCGGGCACTTTCACTCCCTTCCTGCCCAGGCCAATTTTCAGGTTTTAGCGCTCTCACACTTTAAATGACAATTGTGCAGTCATGCAACACTGTACCTAAACAAAAATTTTATCATTTTGTTTACACAACTAGAGCTTTCTTTGGTGGTATTTAAACAAAACTGGGGTTTTTATTTTTTGCTAAATTAACAAAAAAAAACATAAAATTTTGAAAAATAACACGTTTTTCTTTGTTTCCGTTATAAAAATTTGCAAAGAAATAATTGTTCTTCATAAATTTAGGCCAAGATGTATTCTGCTACATTTCTTTGGTGAAAATAACCCAAATCAGTATTTATTATTTAGTCTGTAGGAAAGTTATAGAGTTCACAAACTATGGGATATATCTGAAAATTGATCAATCCTGAAGTACTGACAGCCAATCTAATTTCTTGAGGCCAGGGGTGGACTGACAACTCATGGGGCCCCCGGGCAATAAGGGATTATGGGGCCCCTGTGTCCTCGCCCACACTCAAACAATACCCAAAAAAGCCTATGAAAGGTACCAGGGGCATCCCCCCGGGCCCTCGTGCAGTCCCCAAGTTCCCAAATGGTCAGTCCGCCACTGCTTGAGGCCCAAAAATGTCAGAACAGTACAGATATCACCCAGATGTCAGAACAGTACAGATCCCCCAAATGTCAGAACAGTACAGATATCCCCCAAATGTCAGAACAGTACAGATATCCTCCAAATGTCAGGACAGTACAGATATCCCTCAAATGTCAGGACAGTACAGATATCCCCCAAATGTCAGGACAGTACAGATATCCCCCAAATGTCAGGACGGTAGAGATATCCCCAAAATGTCAGGACAGTACAGATATCCCCCAAATGACCCCTTTTTGCAAAGTAGACAGTCTGACGTATTTCATAAGAGCCATGGTGAGTTTTTTTTTTACATACTGTCACCAGTGCAGTACAGCGTCATTATATAACTGGTGTGGCGGTGATCAGGGACACTGACTGGTGACAGTATGAGAAAAAAAAATTCTATATTTTTTATTACATTTTGTCTCTTTTTTTTTTTCATATTGCACTATGACCAAAGTAGTATAATGTTACCATAGTAACATTGTACTACTTTGGGGAAGTGATCAGTATTTTTTTTTTTACACAATTTGATGATAGCAAAGAATTTCTTTGCTATAAGCAAGCATTTAACTGAATGAAATCAATTCATTCAGGGTTTTTTGCTGTGATTTGCTGTGTTTGACCAGCACTAATCACATGACAGAGATGGGTTGTGATTGGCCCAGCCTGTGCATGTGATCGGTGTGACCATTCACAGCTAGACACACTTGTATACAAATGGATGGCATGAAAGGAAGCCATTCATTGTATACAGCTGTCATGTGACCTGCTGTGATTGGTCATAGCAGGTCACATGGTACTGGCAAAGGGGCGGTACACAGATCTGTCATCGGCCGTGTCCGAACTACACGGCCGGTGACAGATCTCGCCACAGTGCAGCCCTGCGGGCATGTGCAATGATTGTTTTGGGAAGGATGCCATATGAGGAAGCTAAAGCTGGGCGTCCTCTATTCATTTGCTAATTAACCCGTTTGACTGGTTTGATGGTGAAGAGAAAGACAGGATGTAAGGTTGGCAGGACATTGGGGGTGGGGCAGAGGACCTGAACACAGCCATGTGCTGTGGAACACTAGTTTTGGAGGACTCAAAGCAGAGAGTAGTTTTGGAAGAGATCCTGGATAGAAGGAAGATGACTCCATATCACCAGTAAGAACACAGAAGGAAGGAGACCAAAGAAAGTCTGTGCAAGGAGAAAACTTTACCTGGGGATCACACTAAATCTATAACCCAGTTTAAGTAAATTTAGTGTATGGAGATCAAATCTGGGGGGGGGTGGAGCCTGACTATGGCGGCTCGGAAGAGTGGGTAGCAAACACTCTCCGTTAGCCTCCCCTCGTCTATCCTCCCCATGAGGCCCCGATAGAGAGACCAGAGAGACCAGCTGCATGGAGGGTGAGCGGTAACTCACCCGCTGGAGAGAGGTCGCGGAGTTCCGGGGACGGTTGCGCTGCTGGGACCCAGGAGAGTGCCGGAGAGAGAGCCGGAGGGGGGACGCCTTGGGGTTCTCCACTGGCAACCGCCGGCGCCTGCAGAAGAGGAGTGGAGTTGCCGGGGAGACGGTCGGAGCCTGGACCCAGGAGAGAGCCGGGAGAAGGACGCCTCGTGTTTTCCTCTGGCGTCTCATGGCGGCTTCGGAGGAGGAGTAGGGTTGCCAGGGAGACGCCAGTGAGACGGTCGAGGCATTGGAGCGGCCCCGACACGTGGGAAGCCGCGGAGGAGCTCTGGGAGCTCCGAGTGTGATAAAGAGAGAGACTGCCCGGCATCTGAACAAGAGGGTGAAGAGGTGGAAGGTAAATTACATATTGCCCCACAATATACTATAATAGTCTCAGCTGCTTACCGTCGCCCTGTCTCCTCTATCCATCGTCCTGTCTCCTCTATCTACCCCCACCTCTAAACTATCTACATACCATACCAGCTCTACAGTCTACAGTCTAACAATTTCATATTATCACCTTCTCAATACGGCTAAACCCTCCAACTTCCATATTTCTCCTATCTCTGTTATATTATTAACCCGTGTTGTATACTGCGCTGTATACCACCTATAATCTAAGGAGACATGTGATGAGAAGATAAACCATAGGAGTTATATGAGAGGGGGGGGAGGAGATCTCAGGGGGGGAGGGTTAGGGAGGACGGGGTTTTTAGGGGCAACACTCTGCATAATGGAAGAGAAAGAGATAGGAAAAGAGAGAGAGGATAAGATATGATAGATGGAAGATCTCCGATTTATAACTTATAATGTAAAGGGATTGAACTGTCCTGGGAAGAGATTTAAATTATTTAAGGAGCTACAGCATAGAGAGGCTTCGGTGGTATTTCTGCAGGAGACACACCTAGAGATTAAGTCAAATATAAAGTTGTACTCTAGAAATTATCCAACATGGTTTTATGCGGATTCCCCAATCAAGAGAGATAAGGGAGTAGCAATAGGGATTGCAAAAAATGTAAGGCTGGAGATAGACGAGAGAGAGGTAGATCCTGAGGGGAGATTTCTGTTCTTAAAGGGTAGATTACAAGAGCAAGAATGTACAATTGTAAATATCTACTGCCCAAATAAAAGACCAGAAGTTTTTCTGAAGGGTGTCCTGAGAAAACTGATGGCCTTTAAGAAGGGACGTTTGATAGTGGCAGGGGATTTGAATTTTTGTATGGACCCACAAATGGATACGACATCTTCTGTGCAAAGAGAGGGAGGTAAAGCTTTGAGAATCCTGAAGAGGGTGATCCATGAGTGTCAACTGGTGGATATTTGGAGAGTGATTCATGGAAAAGAGAGAGATTATACCTTCTTCTCCAAAGCACACGAGATGTACTCCAGATTGGATTATATATTAGTAGATCACCAGCTTATAGGTTTGGTGGATAAAGTAGAGATAGAGGCGATGTCTTTTTCGGATCATGCCCCTGTTTCACTGAAAATGAGGTGGAGAAGATGATTGACAGGTGGGATAGGTTGGAAGTTGAACGAGGCTCTCCTCCTGGATCAGGAGGTGGATCGAAAACTTAGAGAAGAGATTGAAAGATACTTTCAAGAGAATGAGACAGGGGAGGTGTCGGTGGCTACAGTGTGGGAGGCACATAAGGCTTATATAAGAGGTATCCTGATTGCGTCCGGGGCAAAAAAGAAAAGGGAAAGAAGAGAAAAACTTACTGGGTTGTTAAAAGAAATAGCTGAGTTAGAGCAGTTACATAAAAATAAAAGATCAGAAAAGATAAGACAGAAGGTGATAAAAAAGAAAGAAGAACTAGAGCTACTGATGGAGGAGGAGAAGAGAAGAGTCTTTAATAAAGTTGCAAGTGAGAGATATAAATGGGGAGATAAACCAGGAAAATATTTAATGAGAGCCTTGAGGAAAAAAAAAAATAGGAATTATATAGAGAAAATAAAAAACTCCAAGGGGGAAATGGTTTACTCTACTAAAGAGATCATCGAGGTGTTTAAAGAATATTACAGCAAGCTATATAATATTGCCTCCCAAGACCCAGTAAATATAAACGGAAATGAGAGAAGAGAGAAAAGAAGGGAATATTTAAAAAAGGCAGGATTACTGAAGTTAAGTAATGATCAACTGAATTCCCTTGATTTGGAAATCACACAGGAAGAAATAATAAGAGCATTAAAGAATACTTCGACGGGGAAAAGCCCGGGCCCAGATGGTTACACAGTGAGATACTATAAAAAAATACAGTAATGGTAGTAATGGTTAATGGTGAGAGGTCGGAACCGATTAGAATGTCAAATGGAACTAGACAGGGATGTCCATTATCTCCATTGCTGTATATATTGGCATTAGAACCATTATTGGCAACTATTAGGAAGAATTTAGATATAAAAGGAGTGCGGATTGGGGAAGTTGAACATAAAGTAGCTGCCTATGCGGATGACCTATTGTTCTATGTGGGAAATCCTAGGATAACACTCCCAAATCTAATGAAGAGCTTAAAGGATTATGGGGAGCTATCAAACTTGAAAATCAATCCAACTAAAACTGAGATCTTAAATGTAAACCTGTCAAACAGTGAAAAAGAAAAAATACAAAAAGAATTCCCCTTTATATGGAAAAACAGAGAGATAAAGTATTTGGGGGTGAAACTTTCTGCTTCATGTACAAACCTGTATAAATTAAATTATATCCCACTCTTAAATGAGATTAAGAAGGAACTAAGGAGATTCGAGGGAGGTAACCCATCCTGGATAGGCCGTATAAACCTGATAAAAATGATAATCGTACCAAAAATCCTCTATAAATTTCAGATGATTCCAATCAAAATCCCGGAGGTCTTTTTTAAAGTAATAAAAAAGATGTTAACAAAATATATATGGAAAAATAAAAAACCTAGAATATCATATGACTTGTTAAATAGAAATAAAGAGAGAGGAGGCTTGGGAGTGCCAAATATTAAGAGGTACTATAAAGCAGTAGTCCTAGCGAGAATTTATGATTGGACACATAATTTTGAGGGGAAAAGGTGGGTTCAGATTGAGAATGAATTAAGTGGAGTTACCTTGAAGAGAATTATATGGGCACCAGCACAATATAGAGGGCTAAAAGATACCACTAGTGTTTTTACATTAAATGTTTTTAAAGTTTGGGATAAATTGCATAAATTTATGAAATGGGATTTTAACTCGCAATTAATTTCACTGAGGAATACGGATTATTTTCCTCCAGGTAAGGAGGAAAGTACAGGGAAATGGATTAGAAAAGAAGATATCCAACTGAGAGATATAATGGAAGGACAGGAATTGAGAACACTTGGGGATTTGAAAGGGGATAAAAGGGAACTTTTTATTAAAACAGATGAATGGAAATATCACCAACTAAAACACTTTGTCAGAAACCTCCCAAAACCATTGAGATCGAGAGAGGATTGGAACCTGTTTGAGAGGTTGTTAGAAACACGAGGTGACGGGAGGCGAGGCACTGCAAAAATTTATAAAACCCTCACTGAGTTGGACACTTACACAAAACCAAGGTATATAGGTAAATGGGAAATAGATCTGGGAATAGAGATAGATGAGGATAAACAAAGGAAAATATATAGATTAATACACGAGAATATAAGTATGAGAGAGGTGGAGGTAAATTATAAATGTTTAACGAGATGGCACATTGCACCGAATATTGAGTATAAGATATGTGGGGAAAACTCACTAGAGTGCTGGAGGGGATGTGGGAAAATAGGCACATTATATCATATATGGTGGGAGTGCCCAAAGATTCAAGGTTTCTGGGAGATAATTGTCCAAGTAATTGAGAATATCTCCGGGATAAAGATAGGACTGGACCCAGCAGTATGTCTACTACATAGTACAGAGTTATCAGTAAATAAGTACAAGGATTCGGGTATATGGTGCTATCTAAATGCGGCGAAGGGTCTGATACCTAAGTTTTGGCATAGACCAGAGGTGCCTAAGATAGAGGATTGGGTGGAAAGAACTAATCAAATTTGTAAGATGGAGAGATTGTGTTATATGCAGGAAGACAGGATGGGGTTGTTCTATAAGAGGTGGAGAACATGGGAAGAATACATGGTGAAATATATGGAGTAACTATGTGAGAAGGATAGAAGGTTTTAAATTCCCTATATTCGCGTATGAAGAGGGATAATTGAATTATGCAGAGTGGGTGGGTTTATATGGGGGTTTTTTTTGTTTTTTTTTTCTTCCTCGGGTGGGGGGGGAAATTAGATTGAGGAGGGGTGGTAAATGGGAATAGAGATAGTTAGAAATGTTATTAAAGATATGTAAATTTGGATGAGAATAATGCTGAAATGTGCAATATATATGGAAAATAAATAAAATTTAAATTAAAAAAAAAAATGTATCCATACAGGCATCAGAAGACTATTGTGTGATCTTAACAATGCAGACATTGGTGTAGAAAAATGGTCAGAGTTTAGATAAGGTCCCTGCTCCCGAAGGAAGCCATAGGTCTTGTTTCTTACTAGACATTTGAAGGTGAATAATTAATCCAATCCTTAATTTAGCAAACAGTGCATGTTTTGGCTCTTACATCAGGTATGGATTCTGAAGTACAAGGTGCGAAGGATGGGGAAACCAAATTGTTTCAAGTTCTGAGGGTCCCCCACTTCATGTGAAAGACAGTAGCACTTTAGATAGTGGGGACCCCAGAGAAGGTACATTTTGGTGGATTTAGAAATGTCACTGGACACAAACAATTACAGGGGTAGATATGTTGTTTTAATGTGTGTTTGAACATGTGATTTATTATTCAGATTTTGTACATGAAGTGCCCTAGTGAAGTCCACTGATGGCGTAGATGAAACGCGTTGGCCCAATAGCTCTGACTACCTCCTACCAGATCTAATGCATGGGTTACCCTAAGCTCATCTCTAGAGATATAAAGAAAATCTTTGGAAAGATCCTGAAGAGACCTATTTATAACACTGGAGGAACATAATTGCATGACCTTGGTGACTGGGTGGACAGTGAAGTGGTTTATACATTTCAAGACTCGAGCTGAGAATCTCCGGTGACAAGGCTCGCAACACTTCAGAACAGCTCACTGTGTCTCGGATGAATCTTGGACCATGCAGAAACGTCATTATTTTTGTTAAAAAGTCAGTTCATCCAAAATGGCATTTCAACTTTGGACAGATGCTGGCTGGTGAAATTACCAACTTCTTAAGAACTCACATCACCCAACTGTGTTTATCTGCTAAACTTAATAAAACAAGGTCACACTCAAAAGGAAAGGGAAAAGGGAAAAAAAGGGAAAAAAAAAAAAAAAAAAGTAAATTTAGTGTATCCTTATCGCATACAATGTCCATGATTTCCTAGGAAGGATAGATACAAACCATATTTGTAATATATGGTATGTAATGTTATGTTTTCCTAAGACTGTAAGCAGTTTTTATGTACAGCATTCTCATTTAATAAAAGATCATAATACATTACAGAGGTTTATGAATCCTTGCTTTACTATAAAGTGACATTGTGACCGTAGCCTCCCTAGCGGTCTGATTATGTCAGTATTTCTGTGCTCAAAGCGGTACGTTTCCATGGAAATATGTTGTTTTTTTATTGTAGGCCTGTAATTCTTAGGAATAACTCACTGAAATCTGTCCGAACAAGAGTCTAGTAAACATCCCGGGGATTTGAAACACGAAATCATAAATTATAATTTAATAAATAATCATAAAAATAATAATCTAATAATAATACATTTAATTCAATAATATAATCAAACCAAAAACACTGAAATTTGAAATAGAGCGCCAAGTTCGCACATCGCTGAGCAAAGTCGCAGAATCGTTTTCAGTGTCTGATGAGGAATTTCCCCCACGAATCATTATCACTCAATTCTGCAAGTGGTTCTGATTTACTATCGCTGTTCTCTAGCCGGTCTAAAACCGCTTTTGACCTAAAGGGACGCTTTTTGGACGCCATGGACGTTTCTCAGTTTCCAGGCAGAAAGAACAGTAAAAATGCAGGCAGGGCGCCGGACAAAGCACTCGGGACAAAATGTATGTGAAATGGTTTGATACAGAAATTTTATACTATGTGATTTTAGTGTATTGAGTGAATGTCACTTTTGAACATTTTTAAATTTCCCGCCGATTCCGTCCCCCGTACGTCCCGACGCTGCAGGGAACGGAACACGGATGCCGGCATCGGCCGGAAGAGATGGCTGGGGACACTGCAGGAGGGACATCGCGGGAGCGCAGGACAAGGTAAGTAAAGAAGAGATCCCGGAGCAACGCTGCAGTGTATTCCTGAGTGTAGCTCAGGGTTACCGCTTGTGGTGCTTAAACTTTACCCCGAACTACACTCGGGAATACCACCAGGGGGGTTAACGTGATTTTAAAGGTACAGATTTTTGTTTTCAAATAATTCTTACCTTATCTGTGTAATGGTTTTGCACAGAGCGAGCAGCCTTGATCTTACTCTTTTTAGGTCTCCCGTTGGTGCTCCAGGCCCCTTCCCCTTGCTGAGTGCCATCAGAGCAAGCTGTGTCTATGAGACACACAGAACATGGCTTGGCCCTGCCCCTGCTCCCTCCTCACTGGCTGTGATTGACAGCAGTGGGAGCCAATGGCTTCCACTGCTGTGTCTCAGCAAATAAGAAGAGAGAGAGGTGTGGGAGAGCCTCTGCTCTCATGCACATCACTGGCTCAGGATCGAGCTCAGGTGAGTATGGGAGTGGGGGGCTGCAGGGAGAGCTGCAGACTGAGGGTCTTTTTTCTTCATGTATAGAATGTATGAAGGTAAAACAAAACTTTCATCCTTTAGAACAACTTTAAAAGGTATAAAGCAAAACACCATCTTAGTTGGATCTCTTCCAGAGCTGTACTGTCTTTACATTAGAGTTTAAAAAGTTGGAAGGCTGCTAAGTCACCGCTGGGAGGGAAAAACAAGGTGTCACGGTCCAAGGTCAAGCTTGGAGACCAGTAGCTATAGCAGTAGATGGGATCCCACCAACCAGCAGGATAGGTATTCAAGCAGCTCACCCTGGTGGATGATGCAGGCTCACCGTTTATTGTGGGGTCTAAGCAATAACTGGTAATTCACCAGGGCCCCTGATGGTGGATTTGGGCTTTGCTGTGTGTTAGTACCAGGTTATGGTCCTCAGGATCACCCAACCAGGAGGTGAGTATGCCAGGGGCCAGTAGCAGATGTAGCAGGTAGGGATCAAGCAGAAGTGTAATCAGTAAACAAGCCAAAGGTCAGTAACAAGTGGTTGCAGGTTAGGATCAAGCGGAAGCATAGTCGAGGAACAAACCAAGGGTCAGTAACAAGTGGTAGTGAAGATATGGATGACAACAGTGAGATATTGTAACAAGAGAGAGATATTGCCTGGAGAGTACAATGATCTGGCAAACAGGAAGGGCAAAGCCATGGCTTAAATAGGACATTCATGGGAGGAACAAAAAGTCCAAGGTTCATGAGGAACATGGTACAAGACAAGATTGTCTGAGGAATCGTCCAATGAACTGTCAAGCAACTCTGGTGCCTCAACAAGAATTACTGCCAGATACAGCAGAGGACCTGGGTTCAGATCCAGGTCCTTTCTGCTGAAATATATTTTCTGCCCAGTGCTGACTGTCCTCAGCCTTAATTCTAAATTATCCATCTATACACCTGCCAATGATACCTTCCACTTTCTTGAAAACGTGCTGCTATTGGCGGCTGTGGATATCAATCACTGGGCCCCCTGGGTAATCGTCAGCAAAGCTGACAGGGGAGAGACCTGCATTTTTAGGTGCGTGCGCCTGCGGATAAGGGAACCGCAAGGATATTGCATGGTGCTTTTGCAAAAGCACCATGCGATTTCAAGTGCACTGCATTTTTAAAATGTTGTATGCACCTTTTTTCTGTTGGAAATGCAGGCACACCAGCCCATCCAAATGAATGGGCTGCCATGCCAACGCAAACCCACATAGATGTGAAGCAGGACTAAAAGAAAACCATCAAGCAGTGTTGTGTGCAGCTATGCTGCTGCCTGTGTGAACATGGCATGTGTGTGCCAGTGCCACTGTGGTCCTTGTTCTCTATTTACCGAACAACAGCCACAACCAGGTCAGGGTTTAGGAACAGCAAAGGGAGAAGCGCATACCTGGTCCTGGCCAGCTGAGCCACTCACCATCCGCAGACTCATCTCTTAGTACTGCTGGCTACACTCCCACTATCAGCCCCTACCCTGTGGCATCCCGGGCATACAGGCAGCATGGAAAGGGGCGGGGTCAGAGCATCAGTGGAGCCCCACCCACTCCTTCTTCGCTGGGGATTTGGGGATAATAGATCCTTCTCTGCTGCCTGTATCATGGAGTCCTGTCCCGTCACACGTGTACAGTGTGTGTACCTGGTACCGGTCATTCTGCAGTGCTAACGGGGCCCACAATTTGCGGGTAGCGCGGGCTCAAGGGGCAGATGCTTTGCACCCCAAAACAATGATTTGGCCCTTTTGTCCTGCATTATAGACGGCCCTGCATGTGATCCATGCTTCTGCCCGACACCACAAACATCCTAATGGGATGCATCATGGCTTACAAGAAAATTAATGAATCAGCAATAGTCCTCTTGCCCCACAATTCTATCCATGTTCTCCATATGGCTCTACTACCGTAAAGTATTATTCACAAACATAATTGCTTCACTGGGCTTTATAAACACTGCTCGGTGTAGAGTTATTCATCCTGAGGTCATCACAGAGGACAAGGGGGCGCTCTTTATGTCTGGAGGAAAGAAATTTAATCTCCAAACACGGAAAGGTTTCTTCACAGTGAGAGCTGTGAAAATGTGGAGTAGACTCCCTCAAGAGTGTGACCAGCTCAGTGGATTGCTTTAAAAAAGTCCTGGATTCTTTCTTGGATACACAGAATATAACTGGATATAACATTTATAGGTGAAGTTGATCCAGGAAATATCCGATTGCCTCTCGGGGGATCAAGAAGGAATTTTTTCCCCTGCAGGAGCAAATTGGATCATGCTTTGCTGGGATTTTTCTCCCTTCCTCTGGATCAACTGTGGGTGTAGAATAATAACATTTATTTATTTTTCTATGGTTGAACTGGATGGACTTTTGTCTTTTTTTCAGCCAGACTATGTAACTGTGCTCATTTAAACAGCATGACAAAAGGTCACCCCTCCAGATTGTTAAGTTCAGGTGTTTTCTTTGAACGATACTACAAAGTACAAAGACATTTTAGACAATTGTGCAACAGTCTGGGGGAGGACCTTTTCTGTGTCAGCACAAATGTGCCTCTGTTCAAAAACTCAGCTCTATAAAGGCATGGTTTGATGAGTTTAGTGTGCACCTTTAGTATTGACCTCAACCCTATGAAACACCCAGTGAATGGTGACTGCGAGCCATGACTTCTTGTTCGACATCAGTACCTGACTTCACAAATAATCTTTTTGGCTGAATAAGAACAAATTCCACAGGCACATGTCAAAATCTTATAGAAAGCCTTCCCAGAAGAGCAGAGGTTGTTACAGCCAAGATAGGGAGGGATCTCTACATTATTTCCCATGGTTCTGATTAGTGATGGGCAGAACACCCCCCTATTCGGTTCGACCGTGAACTTCGAACAGAGAAAATTTACTAAGCGGTATCTTACTGCAACTGAGTATGCAGGTAAGAGACCATAGTACAGCTACTAAAATACCGCATGAGTTATACACTGCTCAAAAAAATGAAAGGAACACTTTGAAAACCCAGCAGATCTCAATGGGGAGAAATCTCCTGCTGGATCTCTATACTGATATGGATGGGGTAATGTGTTAGGAACGTAAGGATGCCCCATCATTTGATGGAAATGAAAATGATCGACCTACAGAGGAGTGAATTCAAAGACACCCGAAAATCAAAAAAATGATACAGCAGCCGAGTCCACTATGATGAAATTTCATTACAGCGACTCAAAATGGTCCTCAGTAGTTTGCATGGCTCCCAAGTGCTTGTATGCATGCCTGACAACGTCGGTGCATGCTCCTAATGAGACCACGGATGGTGTCCTGGGGGATTTCCTCCAAGATCTAGACCAGGGCATCACTATGCTCCTGGACAGTCTGAGGTGCAACCTGGTGGCATCGGATGGACCGAATTGTTGATGGGCATTGTTGTGGAGTAATCCAGGACCCCCTGCACCAGCGTAGGGTCTGACAATGGGCCCAAGGATTTTATCCCGATACCTAATGGCGGTTAGGGTGCCATTGTCTAGCCTGTAGAGGTCTGTGCCTCCCCAGACCATCACTGATCCACCACCAAAACAGTCATACTGAACCATGTTACAGGCAGCAGAACGTTCTCCACTGCTTCTCCTGAACCTGTTCTCATCTGAAAAAAGCACAGGGCGCCAGTGGCAGAACTGCCAATTCTGGTGTTCAGTGGCAAATGCCAATCGAGCTCTATGGTGCTGGGCAGTGAGCACAGGGCCCACTAGAGGACATCGGGCCTTCAGGCCACCCTCATGAAGTCTGTTTCTGATTGTTTGGTCAGAGGTATTCACACCAGTGGCCTGCTGGAGATCATTTTGTAGGGCTCTGGCAGTGTTCGTCCTGTTCCTCCTTGCACAAAGGAGCAGATACTGATCCTGCTGATGGGTTAAGGACCTTCTACGGCTCTCTCCTAGAGTAACTGCCTGTCTCCTGGAATCTCCGCCATGCTCTTGAGACTGTGCTGGGAGACACAGCAAACCTTCTGGCAATGACACGTATTTATGTGCCATCCTGGAGGAGATGGACTGCCTGTACAACCTCTGTAGGGTCCAGGTATGGCCTCATGCTACCAGTAGTGACACTGACCCTAGCCAAATGCAAAACTAGTGAAAAACAGAAAAGATTTGTAGGCAAAAAAATTACAGTGGCCTCCACCTGTAAAACCATTCCTGTTTTGGGGGTAGTCTCATTGTTGCCCAGCTAGTGCACCTGTTGTTCATTTAACACCAAAGGAGCTGAAACTGATTAAACCCCCC
Source organism: Staurois parvus (assembly GCF_062004578.1). NCBI lineage: Eukaryota > Metazoa > Chordata > Amphibia > Anura > Ranidae > Staurois > Staurois parvus. Next base: position 1,231,757 of record NW_028317915.1, read on the forward strand.
GCTACTTACTTGACCAGATCAATATCCCAGGAGTTTAATTGACTTGATGCTGTACTCTGATTAAAAAGTGTTCCTTTAATTTTTTTCAGCAGTGAATTATCAAGTCATGTATTATTTTAGTAGTGGAAACATTCTTTACTGTTTCAGCTGTCAGCGGGAGTTCCCCACTGACAGCTGAATGTAAAAACAATTGCCGACATTGTCCGACAATTAAAAAAAATAAAAAAATATTTAAAAAATATGTGAGGTCCACAATTTTTTTACAAAATACCAGACCTTTTTTGAGCATGAAGCCCGGCAGGTTAGGAAAGGGGGGGATGAGCGAGTGCCCCCCCCCAAATAATTTCAGGCCACATGCCCTCAACATAGGGGGGGTGCTTTGGGGCAGGGGAGCTCACCCCCAACGCACCTTGTCACCATGTAGATAGGGACAAGGGTCTCTTTCCCACAACTGTGGCCGGTGGTTGTGGAGGTCTGTGGGTGGGGGCTTATCAGAATCTGGAACCCCCTTTAACAAAGGGGCCCCCAAATTCTGCCCCCCCCCATGTGAATGAGTATGTGGGACATGGTACCGCTACCTAATCACAAAAAAAAAAGTGTCGTGGAAAAATGACAGGAGACAGTCTTTGACAAGTCCTGTATTAAAAACAAAAACAAAGCAAAAATGTCCCCTGAAGTAAATCCAATGTCAATCATGATGCCTGCCGCCATCGCTGACCCAAAAAAAGAAAAAAAAAGCTCAGTTCTCTACGCTGGCTCCCAGCATCTAACATCTGCGCCGGGATGACAGTTCTTAAATATTATGATGACGTCACAATGATGTCATCATGTGTTGTGATTGGCCAAAGCATTGCATCTGACCTGCAGTCAGGGCGCAGTGCATTTGTGGGGCGGGGCGGGCGAACAGCCCACCGAACGCCCTTACCGTTTGTGTGTTCGCTGAACACACAAACGGCCAATGTTTGAGTCAAACTTATATTCGACTCGACTCGAGCATCAAGCCCAACCATAGTCAGCACATGAGACTTGCTCCGTTCCACATCGCCGTTACAACCAGGCTGTTTGTAAACTTGAGCTTTGACCTTAATACAAGTTCCAGCAACCAGAACTTATGTTTGACTCGGACATCTAGCCCATCTCTAGTTCTGATTTTGGGCTCAGACCCACTGCAAAGGAAAATTTTCAAAATGTCTAGTGTTGGGCGTTACATATTAGACCCCACCATCTCTTGTCTGCTCCCAATGTTCCATAAGGTGTCAGTTCTCTATATATGGTTTCTCTTCCATCATTCTTGCACATTTTTCACTCTTTCTATTTTGGTTTAAAGTATAACTAGGGGCAATTTTTTGGTTTTGGTTTTGAATAGAATAGAGAGGGATTAGAACACCCATTAGGTTTTTATTGATGTCTAGAAGATTCACCCTCTCTATTTACCTTGTAACGGAACCGACCCAGTCTGCACTTGGGTATTTCCGTTATACTACTGCTTCTCTGTCCGAACACCGTCAACAGACACCAGTCTTGAAGTAAACCAGAGTAGACTACTTTATTTGAACACAGATACAATATATATACATTCAAGGGAACAACCCCCCCTCCCTGCATAATGACACAGGGCGGGGCAATCTACATTTAGTAACAAGAGACACACCAGCAGACAGTCCCATCAGGAGGGAGGGCTGCTAGAGACACCCCCCACTAAGCTAAAACATACAAACACATACATCCCATAATAGTTTGCTCCCAAGCAAGACACACAATAGAACAATGGGATGCAACCACATAGCATAAAACAATCACCAACCCCCCACCCCAATATTAGGACAGATCACCCTGTACCCCTAACAGGCACAGGGTGACTTACAAATAAGAGGGATATGGGGAGCTGAGACAGGGGTCTCCCCGCCTCTCCAAAGTGAGCTGGGTTCCATGGTCCTCCCACCCAAAGTGACTCCGTCAGATACCTTCATAATTTAAAATTAAAGTAAAAGAAAATCCCAAATTTTTGGTTGACCCTGGAGAAGTAATAGAGGCAAAAACTTCCAATGGGGACACTAGTTCTGGGGACCTGGAGGGTTCCAAGGAATTCCCTTAATTTGCAGGGATTTCCTCTCACTTCCTGTTTTGGCTATGGGACAGGAAGTGAAGGGAAATCTCCCCAATGGGACACAGATGGCAAAAAACCCCAAACTGACAGTGGTTATAACCCTCTCTTACTCTATCCAAAATTAAAAAAATAAAATGGTGCCTTAATTCTACTTTAACTGTTTCAACAGGACAGAAAGTCAGGGAAAATCTCTGTTGGAATGTGTTTAAAATAGAAGGGGTGTAAAATATGCAATAGAGAAAAAGATAACTAACAGAAATCTTTGGTAGTATGTACTGTGTTAGCATGGGAGGGCTCCCCTTACTTCCTGACTGGTGAAAAATTGTGTCTCCAGAACATGAAGTAAGGGTAAATCTCACTAACAGAGACCCGAACAGCAGTAAAGGGGTTGGAAGCATATGCCACTACCCCCCCCCCAAAAAAAAAAGGAATTAGAGGTACACATTAAACAAAATCGTTCAGCAAGAAGCAGACCTTTTCATAGAGCTTGACAGCGTACATTTTCAAATCCTTTCCTTAGTATACTTTGGAAATTCTTTAGAAGTGCTACTACCGAGGAGAACCATGTAGTCTGATAAAAGTTAAATATAAAAAAAATATTTTTATTTTTATCAATGAATACAAGGCTTCCTCTGGTTGACCTTAGTGGAAATCATGACATCATCCGCCCACCACTCCACCTTGTCCAATCAAAGGAAGCCTTGTATTAATTGCTGAATTTACAAAGCTTTTCCTGAATGGCAGAAAAAACATTAGGACTGATGCCTCGTACACACGATAAGAAAATCGTACAAAATATTTTGCGGAACCACTGATCGAACAATTTTCTCTTCGTTGATGAGCAGGATGTTTTAACCGATAACGATGCCCTTCACAGCTTAATGCCCCGTACACATAAGAAAATCGTAAAAAAATTTTTGCAGAACCACTGATGGAACGATTTTCGCTCTGTTGATGATGTTTTAACCGATAACCATATTGTGAACAAAAAAATCCGGTTGAACAACAGTGAAACATTTTGTCATTTCGCATGTGAATGAGCGATTTTCTATGCGTTGGTATGACAGTCGTACGAAAAAAATCTATCAAGCGCTATTACGCATGAGCGGAAACAGAAGATGACCCGGATGTTTATGTCCAAGGAATCTTCGTAAACATGAACGAAAAATCCAAATGTGAAAAGTAGATTGGCTGAATGAGATGATGAAACCAGAATTGTGCAGATTATATTTTATGTATCACTATTTATGTATATAGATCATGTAATAAACGATATTATACTCATTGCTGGTCATTGTTGTGTATATCGATCGTTCTGGCCGGAAGGGAGTGGCTACAAGGTCTCACACACACCGCATCACTTCCACTTGTACGGAAGACGTCAACACTACGTATTGCCCGACGAATGGTTTTTTTAAATTGGTTAATGTGGGCCACGATTTCGGCCAACGAACGAACGGCTGTCGGTTGTCGGATGACCAATCGGTCGATTTTCTAATCGTGTATTCCCACCTTTACTCTATCTAGTTCCGGCAACAGATGAGAAGTCGTCCGTACTGCTGAGGAACACAACGCTGCAGTTAATGCTACTACAGTATATTACAATGCACATCGTTATGTAATGTAAATAGCAGGGGCGGACTGACAACTCATGGGGCCCCCCCCGGGCAATAGGGGATCATGGGGCCCCTGTGTCCTCGCCCACACCCAAAAAAGCCTATAAAAAGGTACCAGGGGCATCTCATGGGACCCCCTACTGACCCCGGGCCCTTGGGCAGTGCCCGAGTACTCAAATGGTCAGTCTGCCCCTGCTATTACAGTATATTACAATGCACATCATTATGTAATGTAAATAGCTTCAGCTTGGCCCAAACAAACTATTTTACGTCATATTAACACTGAAATTCTACTTTCAATTGGAAAACACACACTGGAGAGACACTGGACAAAGATCCTTTAAATAAAAAAAAAAGAAAACAATACACCAAACAAATAAAAAGTAATATTCCACATTATAACGAGCAACTGGGGACTTGGGAAACCAGATGAGTTCCATATGGTAAAAAAAATGCAAAAAATGCAAAAGCTGAATTTTTATGCAATGTTTCTTTGAACATAAAGTCATGGAAAAATGGTAACATGGCCTTAACTATTTCTTTTTAGATGTTTGGTGTATTTTAAGTGTTATTTTAATTCATTCATTCATTTCATGGGTTTTTATCTCCTTTAATGCATCATATTTTTCTCCTTTGTTTGTATTTATAAAATACAAAAAAATAGAATTTGAAAAAAGTAAAAGAACTATTGGTTGAGGATACCAGGCTTTTGGGGTTCTGTTAGTCTGGAAATGTCTTCGCTTTAAAGGCAAAACTGTTTGGCTGGTACATACCTTTAAGTGCCTCTACTTATCATGCACCATAGGAAGGGAACAATCTCCAACATCCTTCCATAGAATAATTCCTAAACCTCTATGGGCAAGACTTTAATCGTCCGTCTTACGCGGCCTGCAGCCAGAATACCATTTTCATTCTTTATTTTTCCTTTTCCATTAAGTGCTGTATACAGAAATGACCTTTATGTGGCAGATTTGTGATGGAAAAATGCAAGGATCCATAGTTCAAATAAAATCTTGCCTCTATCACTTGGATGATAAAGTGAATCGCTACAAAAAAAGTGCATAGGAAATGTGATGACACCTGAAAGTAGGAAGATAAATGGGAAGGTTGGGGGTAAAACTCCTGAGCAAGGAAAGAGATGAAATAATTGTGCATGCCGGGGTAGCTTAAAGGGATTCTCTACTTTATATTTAAAGCTCCCAGCCCTTCCCTGTTCTCTTTGGATATTTCGACACTGTGGTATGTAGATTATGGCTACCAAGGGCAAGAGGAGACACTGAAACTAGTTAAAGGATTTGATTAAAAGGATAACTACTTTTAAAACACATTAGGCCCAATTCACAAAGCTAACACACTAGGATATGGATCACCATATGGGGCCCCATGAGTTGTCAGTCCGCCCCTGAGTACCACCCTATGGATCGGGGGGGACTGACAACTCATGGGGCCCCCGGGCAATAGGGGATCATGGGGCCCCTGTGTCCTTACCCAAACTCAAAAAAGCCTATGAAAAGGTACCAGGGGCATCTCATGGGGCCCCCTACTGACCCTAGGCCCTCGGGCAGTGCCTGAGTTTCCAAATGGTCAGTCCGCCTCTGCACATGACTGAAAATAGAGATACTTGTCCTTGCATTAAAGCTTTGTGAATTAAGCCTATTGGTTCCAAAGAAGGTGCCTGCTTCTAGCACTTTGTGATCTCTGGTGATTTCCTGAGTGCATTGCAGCATATAAACCATTATTTATACCTCCAGGTAATGACAGGGGTCATGTATTAAAGTAATAGACATATAGTTACATGGTTAGTCTGGCTGAAAAAAGACAAAAGTCCATCTAGTTCAAAGTTATAATCCTACACCCACAGATGATCCAGAAGAAGGCAAAAACCCAGCAAAGCATGATCCAATTTGCTCCTGCAGGGGGGAAAAATTCCTTCCTGGTCCCCTGAGAAGCAATTGGATATTCCCTGGATCAATTTTACCTATAAATTTTATATCCAGTTATATTCTGTGTATCCAAGAAAGAATCCAGGACTTTCCTACAGCAATCCACTGAGCTGGCCACAATCAACTCTTGAGGGAGTCTATTCCACATTCTCACAGCTCTCACTGTAAAGAATCCTTTCCGTGTTTGGAGATTACATTTATTTTCCTCCAGATATAAAGAGCGCCCTCTTGTCCACTGTGATGACCTCAGGGTGAATAACTCTACACCGAGTTCACTATATGAACCACTGATGTATTTATACATGGAGATCATACCCCCCTTATGTATTATACATAGAGATCATATCCCCCCTTATGTATTATACATGGAGATCATATCCCCCCTTATGTATTATACATGGAGATCATATCCCCCCTTGTGTATTATACATGGAGATCATACCCCCTTATGTATTATACATGGAGATCATATCCCCCTTATGTATTATACATGGTGATCATACCCCCCCCTTATGTATTATACATGGAGATCATATCCCCCTTATGTATTATACATGGAGATCATATCCCCCTTATGTATTATACATGGAGATCATATCCCCCCTTATGTATTATACATGGAGATCACATCCCCCTTTATGTATTATACATGGAGATCATATCCCCCCTTATATATTATACATGGAGATCATATCCCCCTTATGTATTATACATGGTGATCATATCCCCCCTTATGTATTATACATGGAGATCATATCCCTCTTTATGTATTATACATGGAGATCATATCACCCCCTTATGTATTATACATGGTGATCATATCCCCCTTATGTATTATACATGGAGATCATATCCCCCTTTATGTATTATACATGGAGATCATATCCCCCTTTATGTATTAGACATGGAGATCCCCCTTATGTATTATACATGGAGATCCCCCTTATGTATTATACATGGAGATCATATCCCCCCCTTATGTATTATACATGGAGATCATACCCCCTTATGTATTATACATGGAGATCATATCCCCCTTATGTATTATACATGGTGATCATACCCCCCCCCCCTTATGTATTATACATGGAGATCATATCCCCCTTATGTATTATACATGGAGATCATATCCCCCTTATGTATTATACATGGAGATCATATCCCCCCTTATGTATTATATATGGAGATCATATCCCCCTTATGTATTATACATGGAGATCATATCCCCCCTTATATATTATACATGGAGATCATATCCCCCTTATGTATTATGCATGGTGATCATATCCCCCCTTATGTATTATACATGGAGATCATATCCCTCTTTATGTATTATACATGGAGATCATATCCCCCCTTATGTATTATACATGGTGATCATATCCCCCCTTATGTATTATACATGGAGATCATAACCCCCCTTATGTATTATACATGGAGATCATATCCCCCTTATGTATTAGACATGGAGATCCCCCTTATGTATTATACATGGAGATCCCCCTTATGTATTATACATGGAGATCATATCCCCCCCTTATGTATTATACATGGTGATCATATCCCTCTTTATGTATTATACATGGTGATCATATCCCCCCCTTATGTATTATACATGGAGATCATATCCCCCCTTATGTATTACACATGGAGATCATATCCCCCCTTATGTATTATACATGGTGATCATATCCCCCCTTATATATTATACATGGTGATCATATCCCCCCTTATTTATTATACATGATGATCATATCCCCCCTTATGTATTAGACATGGAGATCATATCCCCCTTATGTATTATACATGGAGATCATATCCCCCTTATGTATTATACATGAAGATCATATCCCCCTTATGTATTATACATGAAGATCATATCCCCCTTATGTATTATACATGGAGATCATATCCCCCTTTATGTATTATACATGGAGATCATATCCCCCCTTATGTATTATACATGGAGATCATATCCCCCCTTATGTATTATACATGGAGATCATATCCCCCCTTATGTATTATACATGGAGATCATATCCCCCCTTATGTATTATACATGGAGATCATATCCCCCTTATGTATTATAGATGGTGATCATATCCCCCCTTATGTATTAGAAATGGAGATCATATCCCCCCTTATGTATTATACATGGAGATCATACTCCCCCTTATGTATTATACATGGAGATCATATCCCCCCTTATGTATTATACATGGAGATCATATCCCCCTCCTTATGTATTATACATGGAGATCCTATCCCCCCTTATGTATTATACATGGAGATCATATCCCCCTATGTATTATACATGGTGATCATATCCCCCTTTATGTATTATACATGGAGATCATATCCCCCCTTATGTATTATACATGGAGATCATATCCCCCCTTATGTATTATACATGGAGATCATATCCCCCCCTTATGTATTATACATGGAGATCATATCCCCCCTTATGTATTATACATGGAGATCATATCCCCCTTATGTATTATACATGAAGATCATACCCCCCCCCTTATGTATTATACATGGAGATCATATCCCCTCTTATGTATTATACATGGTGATCATATCCCCCCTTATGTATTATACATGGAGATCATACCCCCCCCCCTTATGTATTATACATGGAGATCATATCCCCCCTTATGTATTATACATGGAGATCATATCCCCCTTATGTATTATACATGGAGATCATATCCCCCTTATATATTATACATGGAGATCATATCCCCCTTATGTATTATACATGGAGATCATATCCCCCCTTATGTATTATACATGGAGATCATATCCCCCTTATGTATTATACATGGAGATCATACCCCCCCCTTATGTATTATACATGGAGATCATATCCCCCCCTTATGTATTATACATGGAGATCATATCCCCCTTATGTATTATGCATGGAGATCATATCCCCCCTTATGTATTATAGATGGAGATCATATCCCCCCCTTATGTATTATACATGGAGATCATATCCCCCCTTATGTATTATACATGGAGATCATATCCCCCCTTATATATTATACATGGTGATCATATCCCCCTTATGTATTATACATGTTGATCATATCCCCCTTATGTATTATACATGGTGATCATATCCCCCTTATGTATTATACATGGAGATCATATCCCCCCCTTATGTATTATACATGGTGATCATATCCCCCCTTAATCTCCTCTTCTCAAGAGAGAATAAATTCAGTTTCTCTAATCTTTCCTCGTAGCTGAGCTCCTCCATGCCTCTTATCAGTTTGGTTGCCCTTCTCTGTACTTTCTCCAGTTCCCCAATGTTCTTTTTGTGAATTGGTGCCCAAAACTGAACTGCATATTCCAGATGAGGTATTACTAATGATTTGTACTGGGGAGAATAATATCTACTATCTCTGCAGTCTATACCTCTTTTAATACAAGAGAGGATTTTGCTCGCTTTAGAACCCGCAGCTTGGCATTGCTGCCATTTTTAAGCTTGTGATCTACCAGAACTCCCAGCTCCTTCTCCACCATTGATTCCCCCAGTTGTACCCCCCCTAGTATGTATGATGCATGCATATTCTTAGCCCCCAAGTGCAGAATTTTACATTTATCTACATTAAACCTCATTTGCCACATAGTCCCCCAATTACACAGAGCATTGAGGTCGGCTTGTAAGTTGGAGACATCCTGTAAGGACGTTATTACACGGCACAGCTTGGTGTCATCTGCAAAGACTGAAATGGGATTTATAATCCCAGACCCTATATTGTTATAAATACAGTATATTAAAAAGTAAGGGTCTCAACACTGAACATTGGGGTACACCACTGACACCCCCAGACCATTCAGAGTATGAATCATTAACCACTACTCTCTGAATACGATCTTTTAGCCAGTTTTCTATCCATTTACATACAGATTTTTTGCAAGCCTGTAGATTTTACTTACACATTAGCCGTGTGTGGGGAACTGTGTCAAACACATTTGCAAAATCCAAGTACACCACGTCCACCGCCACCCCTCTTTCCAAGTATACCACCTCCACCACTGCCACCCCTCTGTCCAAGTATACCGCATCCACAGCCACCCCTCTGTCCAAGTATACCACGTCCACCGCCACCCCTCTGTCCAAGTATACCACGTCCACAGCCACCCCTCTGTCCAAGTATACCATGTCCACCGCCACCCCTCTGTCCAAGTCAACCATGTCCACAGCCACCCTTCTGTCCAAGTATACCACGTCCACAGCCACCCCTCAGTCCAAGTCAACCACGTCCACAGCCACCCCTCTGTCCAAGTATACCACGTCCACAGCCACCCCTCTGTCCAAGTATACCACGTCCACAGCCACCCCTCTGTCCAAGTATACCATGTCCACAGCCACCCCTCTGTCCAAGTATACCACGTCCACAGCCACCCCTCTGTCCAAGTATACCACGTCCACCGCCTCCCCTCTGTCCAAGTCAGCCATGTCCACAGCCATCCCTCTGTCCAAGTATAATAAAAATGACAAAAAGTGACATTCACTAAATACACTAAAATCACATAGTATAACATTCCTGTATCAAACCATTTCACATACATTTTGTCCCGAGTGCTTTGTCCTGCACCCTGCCTGCATTTTTACTGTTCTTTCTGCCTGGAAACTGAGAAACGTCCATGGCGTCCAAAAAGTGTCCCTTTAGGTCAAAAGCGGTTTTAGACCGGCTAGAGAACAGCGATAGTAAATCAGAACCACTTGCAGAATTGAGTGATAATGATTCGGGGGGGAAATTCCTCATCAGACACTGAAAACGATTCTGCGACTTTGCTCAGCGATGTGCAAACTTGGCGCTATATTTCAAATTTCAGTGTTTTTGGTTTGATTATATTATTGAATTAAATTTATTAATATTATAATATTATTTTTATGATTATTTATTAACCTCCTTGGCAGTATTCCTGAGTGTAGCTCGGGGTAACATTTCAGTATTACAAACGGTAACCCCGAGCTACACTCGGGAATACCATGCGGCACTGCTCCGGCATGTGTTCTTCACTTACCTTACCCTGCGCTCCCCTGTGATGTGTCCCCTGCAGCGTTTCCTGCTATCTCCTCCTGCCGATGCCAGCATCCGGCTTCTGTGTCCTGTCCCTGTGACGTCGGGACGTACGGGCGCTGCTGGCGGCGGGAAATTTAAAAATTTTAAAAAATGTCTTTTTTTTTTTTACATTTTACATAGTAAAACATTGCTGTCTCAAACCATTTCACATACATTTTGTCCCGAGTGCTTTGTCCGGCGCCCTGCCTGCATTTTGTCTGTTCTTTCTGCCTGGAAACTGAGAAACGTCCATGGCGTCCAAAAAGTGTCCCTTTAGGTCAAAAGCGGTTTAGATCGGCTAGAGAACAGCGATAGTAAATCAGAACCACTTGCAGAATTGAGTGATAATGATTCGTGGGGGAAATTCCTCATCAGACACTGAAAACGATTCTGCGACTTTGCTCAGCGATGTGCGAACTTGGCGCTATATTTCACATTTCAGTGTTTTTGGTTTGATTATAATATTGAATTAAATGTATTATTATTATATTATTATTTTTTATGATTATTTATTAAATTATAATTTATGATTACGTGTTTCAAATTTTATCATACCCGGGATGTTTACTAGACTCTTGTTCGGACAGATTTCAGTGAGTTATTCCTAAGAATTACAGCCTACAATAAAAAAACTACATATTTCCATGCAAAAAAATGGTACCGCTTTCAGCACCAAAAATCGGAAAGAATCATACCGCCGAGGAGGTTAAATTATAATTTATTATTTTATGTTTCAAGTTTTATCATCCCCGGGATGTTTACTAGACTCTTGTTCGGACAGATTTCAGTGAGTTATTCCTAAAAATTACAGCCTACAATAAAAAACTACATATTTCCATGCAAAAAAAGTACCGCTTTCAGCACCAAAAATCGGAAATAATCTTACCGCCGAGGAGGTTAATATGCAGGTATGCTGTACAAGAGCAAGTGCCCAGCTCACTCAGCATATTACACTTTGTCTTTAAAAGAAAAAAAAAAACAGTTCCCTGGCTAGTTCTGGTTTCTACACTTTCTTGGTCACTGACCAAGAACAAGCATACCTGTCAGGAAAGTCTATGCAGGGCAAAGCAACAGTTCCACATTAATTGTGATTACACTGGCAGTACAAATCTTTTTTCACTTCCTTGTGGCTTTGCATTGAGAGCAAAAAAAAATACCTTCTGAATATGAGGGAATATGTACTTGTGATCTTTTTTTGTGTCTTCTGTTGTGAAAGCCACAAAGGCAATCGACTGGGAATAAGAACAAGTTCCTGCATCAAAGTGAAAGTTTATCCTTCATTTAAAATGTAGTTGCTATTCTTGATGTTTGAAATAAAAGAAATTATCAAAGAGAACTGGGCTGTATCTAATTAAAATGGCAGATTCAGAAACACAGGCTTCACCACCGAAAGTGGATGTGGTTTTACATCTCCTCTAGCTAGGCGTGTGGTCCTCCTGTTGTATTATTCTGTAACCTTTAAGGATTTAATGGACCACAGGGTGGATGTAGACTTAAAAAGTGTCTTCATCACAGTTGGAGTGTCATGTAAGCTTTGGTGGCTCTTACTTCAATTGCCAGATCCCTCAAGATGTGGACAGGGTAGAAACAGCGGTGAAGTCCAGAATAGACAGAAAGGGGTTGATTTACTAAAACTGGAGAGTGCAAAATCTGGTGCAGCTCTGCAGAGAAACCAATCAGCTTCCAGGTTTTTGTTGTCAAAGCTTAATTGAACCAGCTGAAGTTAGAAACTGATTGGCTACCATGCACAGCTGCACCAGATTTTGCACTCTCTAATTCTAGTTAATCATCCCCAGAGTAAATTGTGACCAGGGGCGGACTGACAACTCATGGGGCCCCCGGGCAATAGGGGATCATGGGGCCCCTGTGTCCTTGCCCAAACTCAAAAAAGCCTATGAAAAAGGTACCAGGAGCATCTCTTGGGGCCCCCTACTGACCCCGGGCCCTCGGTCAGTGCCCAAGTTTCCAAATGGTCAGTCCGCCCCTGATTGTGACAGCTTTAGAAGAACTACAGTTGTCCACAGACTTCATGGCAGAGGTAGCAGTGGACATGGTCAGATTCTCAGCATGATTAACATCTTTCTCAGTCACAGCAAGAGAGGTGTGCCCAGAGCACTAGTTGGTGGATGCTACTTAACCTCCCTGGCGGTATTCCTGAGTGTAGCTCGGGGTAAACTTTCAGCACCACAAGCGGTAACCCTGAGCTACACTCGGGAATACACTGCAGCGTTGCTCCGGGATCTCTTCTTCACTTACCTTGTTCTGCGCTCCCGCGATGTCCCCCCTGCAGCGTCCCCGGCAATGTCCTCTGGACGATGCCGGCATTCGTCTTCCGGGTTCCATTCCCTGCGAGCGCCGGGACATACGGGGGACGGAATCGGCGGGAAATTTAAAAATGTCAAAATTGTACATTCACTCAATACACTAAAATCTGATAGTATTTCCTTACTGTATCAAACCATTTCACATACATTTTGTCCCGAGTCAGAACTTGCTGACGTCATGCCGTCGTTGCCGAAGGTCGGAACGGTAGCCATCTTGGTACTCCATTTTACCTTCATTTTTACTTGTTTCCAAGTGGATTGTCTTTTATTCATTATTTAACCCCTCTGGCGGTATTCCCGAGTGTAGCTCGGGGTAAAGTTTCAGCACCACAAACAGTAACCCCGAGCTACACTCAGGAATACACTGCAGCGTTGCTCCGGGATCCCTCCAGCACTTACCTTTTCCTTCGCTCCCGCAATGTCCCTCCTGCAGTGTCCCCTGCAATGTCCTCCAGCCAATGCCAGCCTCTGTTTTCCCGGGTTCCGTTCCCTGCGATGTCGGGACATATGGGGGACGGAACTGGCGGGAAATTTAAAAATGTGAAAAAGTGACATTCACTAAATACACTAAAATCACATAGTATAACATTGCTGTATCAAACCATTTCACATACATTTTGTCCCGAGTGCTTTGTCCGGCGCCCTGCCTGCATTTTTACTGTTCTTTCTGCCTGGAAACTGAGAAACGTCCATGGCGTCCAAAAAGCGTCTCTTTAGTTCAAAAGCGGTTTTAGACCGGCTAGAGAACAGCGATAGTAAATCAGAACCACTTGCAGAATTGAGTGATAATGATTCGTGGGGAAATTCCTCATCAGACACTGAAAACGATTCTGCGACTTTGCTCAGCGATGTGCGAACTTGGCGCTATATTTCACATTTCAGTGTTTTTGGTTTGATTATATTAGTGAATTAAATTTATTATTATATTAATATTATTATTTTTTATGATTATTTATTAAATTATAATTTATGATTTCGTGTTTCAAATTTTATCATACCCGGGATGTTTACTAGACTTTTGTTCGGACAGATTTCAGTGAGTTATTCCTAAAAATTACAGGCCTGCAATAAAAAAACGACATATTTCCATGCAAAAAAAGGTAACGCTTTGAGCACAGAAATACTGACATAATCAGACCGTTAGAGAGGTTAACTTCCCCCTCCAGTGGACAAGCACAACCTACAGTGGAGAAAATAGACTGCATCTGCCCATAAAACTATGTAGGAACACAAAGTGGGGTGGGTAGACCTACCTTTTATCAGCTCTGAAAGGTTTGTCCTTGGGGTCAGAGATTGGAGCAAACCAATTGGTATTCTGACCAGGGGCGAACTGACAACTCATGGGGCCCCCGGGCAATAGGGGATCATGGGGCCCCTGTGTCCTTGCCCAAACTCAAAAAAGCCTATGAAAAGGTACCAGGGGCATCTCATGGGGCCCCCTACTGACCCTGGGCCCTCGGGCAGTGCCCGAGTTTCCAAATGGTCAGTCCGCCCCTGATTCTGACACAAGCAGAGACCAGGAAAGGAAATTTATGATAAGCATAAGGCAACCATTTTCTGTCATCAAATGCTAGGTCCACTTTACAGCTCAGACAAACCACAGGTTCACTTAAAATCTTCCTCCAATTTCAGGGCCAATTCCCATATAATCAGACATCTATGAATTGCTTGTCAGGCCCGGCACTCTTTATTTATGAAAATTAGATTTGGAAAAGTGCCTATGCAGCTTTTATGCAAAATTCCATATATATGCAGCAGTCATGTGCATAGGATTAGCAGTTAATCTGTGCAAACTCTATGCAGATGAATGTAAATCACATTTTATCCTGGGGGATTAAGGCTGTTTTAACTTTATGGAATGTTTCAGAAAGACGAGTCTGGTAAAATTAAAAGTTGGGGCCGTGAAACGAACGAGTTTGTAAAAATTCACATTGTGTGAAGAAAATGAGATAAGATGAAATTTTATGTCCTCGGTTAATTTTGAAGTCACAGAACAAAGGGGGCCATATGTCTTGGATGAAATTGGTGGTCGCCTTTTATTTTCATATAAAAAAATTGTACCTTCCGTTCTGGAAATGGAATCACTTATTCAGCACCACCCAACTTGCTGAGATAAGAGGGACACCTTTAGGGCAAACTGTTTAGATGAAAGACACATTCATGTCAATATTTCTCATTCTTCCATCTTTCTATATGGAAAATCAATGCTATTTATGCTAAAGATACATGAAAGGGTCGCAGGTAATGAAGCGTGTTTTAGATGTCTGAACTACAAGTAAAACATACACCCGCCGGCCACTTTATTAGGTACAACATTTCAATTGCTTGGTAACAAGTGATGGGTCACCAGGTCAGGAAAGGGGGGGGACTAGCGAGCGTCCCCCCCTCCTGAACCATACCAGGCCACATGCCCTCAAAATGTGGGGGGGGTGCTTTGGAGCAAAGCCCAAAGCACCTTGCCCCCATGTTGATAGGAACAAGGGCCTCTTCACCACAACTGTCGCCGGTGGTTGTGGAGGTCTGCGGGCGAGGGGGGCTTATTGGAATCTGGAAACCCCAGATTCTGCCCCCCCATGTGAATGAGTATGGGGTACATGGTACCACTCATTCACGAAAAAAAGTGTAGTGTAACAAATGACAGTAAACAGTCTACGACCAGTCCTTTATTGAAAACAAAAATTTAAAAAATGGCCCCCGCAGAAGATCCAAGGTCAATCACAATGCCCACCGCCACCACCGACCCCCCCCCCCCCTCCCCAAAAAAAACCACTCACCGCTCTCGGCGCTGGCTCCCGGCGTCTGACAGCTGCACCGGGATGATAATTCTTAAATACTGTGATGATGTCCCAAGAGGGCGGGGTCACCCCTACACTGCATCACTGCAGGGTCACTGCATACAAGTGCAGCCAGTGCGTTTTGGGGTCTTGCCCGTTCTTCAGAGCTACAAACATTCAAATTGTGTTCAGTGTCTGATGTTATGTAGAATGGCGGTTGAATGCCTCAGGGTAAGGTGGAGCTGTGGGATCACGCTTGACTCTTTAGCTCTGGTTCACACTGGTGAACACAATGAAATCACAGAAAAGTGACTTGACTTGAGTCGCAGTGATTTGAACAGTTCCATTGCCGCAAACGGGATGCAACTTGTCATGCGATTATGAACTGTGAAATTGCATGACAAATCTTATTGGTGTGAAACAGGGATAATAATTTTAAACATAAAGAATGTGGAAAGTTCAATCAGTCACATTGCCAACATCCATAACCTGGTACAGAATAGACACTTATATTTCCCATGGGACTTTAGAGGCAATGCAGAAAGTCATATACAACTTCAAAAACAAATATTACATCAGTTTTATTCAGGATACAGATAAAAACATTATATAACAAATTCATAATGGCTGGCATACTTGTATATGTATAATATACAATATATTACCAAAAGTATTGGTCCAGCCCTCCAAGTCATGTGATTCAGGTGTTCCTATCCCCTCCATGGCCACAGGTGTATACAATCAAGCCCCTAGGCATGCAGACTGCTTCTACAAACATTGGTGAAAGAATGGGTCACTCTCAGGAGCTCAGTGACTCCAAGCGTGGTCCCGTGATAGGTGGCCACCTGTGCAATAAATCCATCTGTGACATTTCCTGGCTACTAAATATTCCACGGTAAACTGTTAGTGGGATTATAACAAAGTGGAAGCAACTGGGAACACCAGCAACTCAGCCACCAAGTGGTAGGCCACGTCACATGACAGAGCGGGGTCAGCGCATGTGCAAAAGTCGCCAACTGTCTCCAGAGTCAATAGCTAAGGATCTCCAGACATCATGTGGCCTTCAGATTAGCACAATAGTGCACAAAGAGAGCTTCATAGAATGGGTTTCCATGGCTGAGCAGCTGTATCCAAGCCTTACATCAATAAGTGTAATGCAAAGCATCGTATTCAGTGGTGTAAAGCACGCTGTCACTAGACTCTAGAGCAGTGGAGACGTGTTCTCTGGAGTGACCAGTTCTCTGTCTGGCAATCCGATGGACATGTCTGGGCTTGGCGGTTGCCAGGAGAACGGTACTTGCCTGACCAGGGGTGGACTGACCATTTGGAAACTCAGGCACTGCCCGAGGGCCCGGGGTCAGTAGGGGGCCCCATGAGATGCCCCTGGTATCTTTTTCATAGGCTTTTTTGAGTTTGGGCAAGGACACAGGGGCCCCATGATCCCCTATTGCTCGGGGGCCCCTTGAGTTGTCAGTCCGCCCCTGTGCCTGACTACATTGTGCCAAGTGTAAAGTTTGGTGGAGGGGGGATTATGGTGTGGGGTTATTTTTCAGGGGTTGGGTTTGGCCCCCTAGTTCCAGTGAAGGGAACTCTTAAGGCGTCAGCATACCAAGACATTTTGGACAATTTCGTGATCCCAACTTTGTGGGAAGAGTTTGGGGATGGCCCTTTCCTGTTCCAACATGACTGCGCACCAGTGCACAAAGCAAGGTCCATAAAGACATGGAGGAGCCAGTTTGGGGTGGAGGAACTTGACTGGCCTGCAGAGAGTCCTCACCTCAACCCCATAGAACACCTTTGGGATGAATTAGAGTGGAGACTGAGAGCCAGGCCTCCTCCCCCAACATCAGTGCCAGGAAGAATGGTACTTGCCTGACAGTGTTGTGCCAGGTAAAATGTTTGGTGGAGGGGGGACTATGGTGTGTGGTTGTTTTTCAGGGGTTGGGCTTGGCCCCCTAGTTCCAGTGAAGAGAATTCTTAAGGCATCAGCATACCAATACCTTATGGACAATTTCATGCTCTCAACTTTGTGGGAACAGTTTGGGGATGGCCCCTTCCTTTCCTACATAACTGATCACCAGTGCACAAACAAAGGTCCATAAGACATGGATGAGCGAGTTTTGGGTGGAGGAACTTGACTGCTCTGCACAGAGTCATGACCTTAACCCGACAGAACACCTTTGGGATGAATTAGAGTGGAGACTGCAATCCAGGCCTTCTCGTCTGACATCAGGGCCTGACCTCACAAATGTGCTTCTGGAAGAATGGTCCAACCTTCCCATAGACACCCTCCTAAACCTTGTGGACGGCCTTCCCAGAAGAGTTGAAGCTGTTATAGCTGCAATGGGCGGGGCCAACTCAATACTGAACCCTACGGACTAAGAATGGGAGGCCATTAAAGTTTATGTCCGTAGAAAGACAGGCCGACCAATACTTTTGGCAATATAGTGTAGCATTAATGACAAGATACCCCATTGTCCATGGTCGGGGATTTATACACACACTCTCCTTGTGCACGCTTCCCAGACCAGGACAAACTGACGGGTTTTGGAGAATTCTTTCTCAGGGTATATAAGGTATGTATATAAAGCAAAAAAAAAGCACAACAGCACTTTATTGGAAGATAAATTTGTCATGCAGCACTTTTCCTCACATTGGATTTGGGGACCTATTTACATGATTTTATATTTGTTTGTACCGCACTGCACTTTATATGAAACATTATATGGTGATATATGAATTTCAGTTTGCACAGTATTGTACTATATATGAAAAATTATCATTTGAGCATATAGGAATTTCAGTTTGCACATATTTAATTAGTTATCACATTTAAAGTGAACAGCGCACTTTTTTAATGTGTTGATATAGGTCTAGGACGGGTGTCGGCAACCCGCGGCTCCGGAGCCGCATGCGGCTCTTTTTCACCTTTCCTGCGGCTCCGGAGCACACTGCCCACCAGGTGACAGGCAATAGGGTCGGCAAGCCGCTGCTCTTTTAATGCAGCTCTTCTGTGTGCCGAGCGCCCGCTGGCAAACATTGGCTGTCAGGATGTAGGCGGGGCAGCCAGGATGTAGGCGGGGCAGCGTGACGAACTCCTCTCCTCTCACAGTCCGCCCTGAAGACCAGAACGGCGCGGGAACCCAGCGAGAGGAACGCGCGGAGCAAATGAATTCACACAATATGGGGAATGAATTACTATAGGGGGGATGAATTACTATATGGGGGATGAATTACTATAGGGGGGATGAATTACTATAGGGGGGATGAATTACTATGGGGGATGAATTACTATAGGGGGGATGAATTACTACGGGGGATGAATTACTATATGGGGGATGAATTACTATATGGGGGATGAATTACTATAGGGGGGATGAATTACTATAGGGGGGATGAATTACTACGGGGGATGAATTACTATATGGGGGATGAATTACTATATGGGGGATGAATTACTATAGGGGGGATGAATTACTATAGGGGGGATGAATTACTATGGGGGATGAATTACTATATGGGGGATGAATTACTATGGGGGATGAATTACTATATGGGGGATGAATTACTATATGGGGGATGTATTTTCAGTTTTAAAAATGTTTCTCTCAAAATAAATTTCAATCGTGGTTTTGGCAAGATTTGGCTCAGTCGAAAAAAAAGGTTGCCCACCACTGACCTAAGGCTATGATTGTGATTATGACGATACACTGTGGCCCTGATTAACCCTTTGCTTACTGGGCCCTTAAACCCCCTTCATGACCAGAGCGTTTTTTGCAATATATGCAGTGTCGGATTTGTTTTAAATGTTGCAATGGTTTTGCGGCTCCCAGTCTTTTTTTCCCTCTCGGAAACGGGTCCAAGTGGCTCTTTATGTCTTAAAGGTTGCAGACCCCTGGTCTAGGATATGTATGCCATGTGTTTCACGTTGTACAAAAAGAAAAACAACCAGCCAAAATTAAAAACAAAATCACAATTACCGGTACCTTTCCATCATTCTCCAAACCAACTCAGCGACTCTATGGCGTACTTGGAGTATACAGAGTATATACTTTATGCCGGTCATTCCAATTGGCTACACTGCTGGTGGCCTCAGCAGATGCATGGTGTTCCTCCTGGGGTGGTTCCAGCTTAGTCTGTATTTGGAGAACGATGGAAAGGCATGGTGATTTTGTTGTTAATTCTGGCTGGTTCATCTTCGTTCTTCTACCATCTGAAAACACATGGCATATGCTATATACTCCTGAGGAAGGATTCCTGAAAACGCGTTAGGTTGTCCTGGTCTGGAAACAGTGCAGACAAGCCACGCACAAAAGCAGAGTGTATATATTGATCCCCAACTATGGGCAATAAGGTATCTAATCATTAATGCTATATTGTACACAGACAAGTGTGCCAGCCACTATAAATTTTTCAAAAAACTGTTTTTTTATGCATCCTGAATAAAGCTGATGTAATCATTGTTCTAATGAAAGTTGTATATGATTTTGTACATTGCCTCTAAAGTCCCATTAGAAATATACAGCATGTGTCTATTCTGACTCTTAAAGGAAAACTCCATTTTCATTATAAAAAATAATATAGCATATGCAATTACTACATTTTGTAAGCCATTTTTTATTACCACTTGCCCTCCAGAGGATTTCCCCACCTTCCTGACCAGGCCATTTTTTGCGATACGGCACTTCATTACTTTAACTGACAATTGCGCGGTCATGCAATGCTGTATCCAAACAAAATGAATGTCCTTTTTTTCCTACAACTAGAGCTTTCTTTCAGTGATATTTGCTTGCCTGTGCGTTTTTATTTTTGCGCTATAAACAAAACAAAATACTGACAATTTGAAAAAAAAAAACAATATTTCTGACTTTTTGCTATTAAACATATGCAGTAGAAAAATTAAAATTAAAATTTCTTCATAAATTTAGGACAAAATATATTCCACCACGTCTTTGCAAAAAAAAAAATCACAATACATGTAAATTAATTGATTTATGTGAAAGTTATAATAATGTCTACAAATGGTGGTATACTGTAAATACTGGGATTTTCATTTTTTTTATACTAGTAATGGTGGCTATCAGCAACTTATATCGGGACTGTGGGACTGCGGTGGGCATTCTGACACTGGGGGGGAACTGACTAACTGCCACTGACATCCCCAATGACACCAATATAGTGATCAGTGCTAATAAAAAGCACTGACACTGTACTAATGACAATACGCAGGAAGAGGTTAATATCTGGGACGATCAAAGAGTTAACTGTCTGCTGTGTGATGTTTTACTATGTGTGCTATGTGTGTTTTACTTGGAAAACATGCTGCTGTGTATTTTTTCGCTGTGCAGAGAAATACACAGCAGCATGTTCTTGCTGGTAGGAGAGAGAATTGTGTTGTTTATACACAGGTCTCTCCCCTGTCAGTGTTGCTTGGCAATTGTGGGGTGCCGGCTCAGAATTTCCATCTGGAACCCCGTGATTTACATTTATAGCTGCCAATGGCAGTGCAGGTAGGGGGGCACGCCCCCTACCTGGGAATGCAAATCACGTATATATATACACGTGACTTTGCACAGCCCTGCCGCCCTGTAGCATTATTTCTGTTATAACACGGAGGGCAACTGGTTAAAAATGTGGAGTTCACATGTTTTTCCATACCTGAATACACCTGGTGCTCAATTGCAAGGTATTCGTGAGTCAGGGGCCCTTTACACTGTCACCTTACCTTGAATGAGCAAAGTGACAGTGTCCATTGTGTCATCTAAGGTTAAATGACTCTGCAGTTCTGGCAAGATATACATTGGGGTTGATTTACTAAAACTGGAGAATGCAAGACCTGGTACAGCTGTGCATGGTAGCCAACAGGCCCAGACTGGGACAAAAAATAGGCCCAGGCATTTTGGACAGAGCAGCCCAAAGCCCGGGGACCCTTTCCTCGAAGCACAGTGGCAGAACGTCAGGGCCGGTCACAAGAGCGACCTTTGCAACCCTAGTAGTTCCGCCACTAGTGTCAGTAGGTTTTTATTTTTATAATTTATTTTTACAGTTTTACATTTTATTTATTTTTATTACATTTTTTGGAAGGAAAGAGACAAATAAGGACAGGGGTAAAGAAGGAAGAAAAGAGGGAAGAAGTGAAAGATGGAAAATGGGAAAGAAAGAAGGAAGAAGGGAAATAGGAGACAGAGAGAGAGAGAGAGAGGGAGAGAAAGAAAGAGAGACGTATAGAAGGAGGGAAAGAAAAAGAAAGAAAGAGGGAGGGAAACAGGAGACAGAGAAAGAGAGAAAGAAAGAGAGACGTATAGAAGGAGGGAAAGAAGGAAGGAAAGAAAGAGGGAAAGAAGGAAGGAAAGAAAGAAAGAAAGAAAGAAAGAAAGAAAGAAAGAAAGAAAGAAAGAAAGAAAGAAAGAAAGAAAGAAAGAAAGAAAGAAAGAAAGAAAGGTAAGCTGTAATATATTATATTTTTGTTTTTAGGTTTCATTTTGCCATACCCATTGAATTTGATGCATTTTGGTAGAATCATTCAAATTTTCACCCAAATTTCAGTAAAAAGAAAACTTTAAATGCTGTTAATCACTAACTATATACATCAAATTTTTCCTTAAAGCTGCTGTTTAGACAACAGAGATATTTGACACAAATCACCATAGAAATAATCTAAAACAGATCAAAATGTGCATACAGTTGTGTTAAAATCGTGAAATTTTGGCATTGATATTGAAAGTATGGCTGATCATTCCAAAAAACTGTCTTTTATTTAAGGATAGTGGTCATATGAAGCCATTTATTATCACATAGTTGTTTGGCTCCTTTTAAATCATAATAACAGAAATCACCCAAATGGTATCACAAGTTTCCATCCTCTGGAATGTTTGGCCTTGGTACAGACACACAAGGTGACACACACGGGTTAAAATGGCAATTAAACATTAATTTCCATCATCTGTGGCTTTTTAAACTGCAATTAGTGTCTGTGTATAGTCAATGAGTTTGTTAAATCTCACGTGGATGAGTGGGCTATATACTGAGCCATGGGGAGCAGAAAAGAACTGTCAAAAAACCTGCTTAACAAACTAATAGAACTTTATAAAGATGGAAAAGGATATAAAAAGATATCCAATGCCTTGAATATTCCAGTCAGTACTGTTCAATCACCTATTAAGAAGTGGAAAATTTGGGGATCTCTTGATACCAAGCCAAGGTCAGGTAGACCAAGAAAGAATGCAGCCATAACTGATAGAAGAATGTATTTATTTATTTCAGGTACTTATATAGCGCCGTCAATTTGTGCAAGAATTGTCCGGGATTCAAAGAAAAACCCACAGGTAACCTCAAGAGAAATACAGGAAAATATGGCATGTTTTTTCAAGGAGTACAATAGGACAATACTGGAAAAAAATGAGCTGCATGGTCGAGTTGCCAGAAAGAAGCCTTTACTGCACCAATGCCACAAAAAAGCCTGGTTACAATATGTCCGACACACCTTGATATGCCTCACCTGGCTTTTTTATGGCATTGATGCAGTTACATAGTTACATAGTTAGTCGGGTTGAAAAAAGACAAAAGTCCATCCAGTTCAACCAAAACTAAAGGCTTCTTTCTGGCAACTGGACCATGCAGCTCGTTTTTGTTCAAGTATTGTCCTATTGTGCTCCTTGAAACATCCACACCGTCTTTTTCCTGTATTTCTCCCGAGGTTATCTGTGGGTTTTTCTTTGTATCCCAAACAATTCTTCTGGCAGTTGTGGCTGTAATCTATCTTGGCCTACCTGACCTTGGCTCGGTATCAAGAGCTCTCCGAATGTATATTATATAGCTTTTGAGCACAGCTGTCTATTGATTCATTTGTATCCCAGTATCTCCTAAATATGCACTAATGTTAAACCAAATACATTTGTTAAACTGATTTTTCTTCCCCTTTAAAGGTAAATCTCCATGCCACTGTTAGCAAGATTGTGAATTATAATTACATTAAATCAGGGCAGTGTTCTACATTTACACTTTTGATTAACGATCACCCGAAGAATTATAGACCATTAGATAAATGGCCTTATGCATGAATTTTAAAATCTGATGTCACGATGAATCACTGAACCACTTGCAAAAAAATGGTCAAAGTAAATTTATTACAAGGAGCCAAAGCAGATGTAATTTATGCCTATTGGCTCATTAGTTGTACAGTATATCATGTTTTAATGTTCAAGATGAAGGAAAAAAAAAAAAGTAGATTGCGGTATTGCGTCATGGATCTTGTAATGCTTGACATCGTCAAAACGTGCTCTATATGGCTTGTAAAGAAATGGATAAAACCTGAATAATACATATAATACATATAATGAAGCAGCTTTATAACAGATGAAAGTGAAAAAGGCTAATTTCTCTATGCTGTAACAATTATTATTTGCCACAACTCCCATTATGTTCACAACTTGCTGACGTCACGCCGCCGTTGCCGAAGGTCGAAACGGCGGCCATCTTGGTACTCCATTTTACCTTCATTTTTACTTGTTTCCACGTGGATTGTCTTTTTTTCATTATTTAACCCCCCTGGTGGTATTCCCGAGTGTAGCTCGGGGTAAAGTTTCAGCACCACAAGCGGTAACCCCGAGCTACACTTGGGAATACACTGCAGCGTTGCTCCGGGATCTCTTCTTCACTTACCTTGTCCTGCGCTCCCGCGATGTCCCCCCTGCAGTGTCCCCGGCAATATCCTCCGGCCGATGTCGGCATCTGTCTTCTGGGCTCCGTCCCCTGCGACGTCGGGACGTACGGGAGACGGAACCGGCGGGAAATTTAAAAATGTGAAAAAGTGACATTCACTAAATACACTAAAATCACATAGTATAACATTCCTGTATCAAACCATTTCACATACATTTTGTCCCGAGTGCTTTGTCCGGCGCCCTGTCTGCACTTTTACTGTTCTTTCTGCCTGGAAACTGAGAAAAGTCCATGGCGTCCAAAAAGCGTCCCGTTAGGTCAAAAGCGGTTTTAGACCGGCTAGAGAACAGCGATAGTAAATCAGAACCACTTGCAGAATTGAGTGATAATGATTTGTGGGGGAAATTCCTCATCAGACACTGAAAATGATTTTGCGACTGAGCTCAGTGATGTGCGAACTTGGCGCTGTATTTAAACTTCAGTGTTTTTGGTTTGATTATATTATTGAATTAAATTTATTATTATTATATTATTATTTTTATGATTATTTATTAAATTATAATTTATGATTTAGTGTTTCAAATTTTATCATCCCCGGGATGTTTACTAGACTCTTGTTCGGACAGATTTTAGTGAGTTATTCCTAAAAATTACAGGCCTACAATAAAAAACTACATATTTCCATGAAAAAAAATTTACCGTTTTGATGAAAAAAAATCTAGGGAGGTTAATAAAATGCTACACTATATACTACTTTTGGCTCTTGTGGGGAGTTATTCCTCATAGGAGAGGGTCCACCTGCGTTTTTTTACCTTGGCTGAGCATTCCTTGCAGAGGATTCATTGCTGTTACCTGTACAAAGATGCAGAGGCGTCCCTAGGGTTGGTGTCACCCGTTGCGGTAACACTTGGTGACACCCCCTCCGACGATCCCCGCAGGATGGATGGGATCTGCGGATTGAGCATATTGAATCGGACTCCGATCCATTATGCTCCCCAGTCCGCAGATCCCATCCATCCTGTGGGGATCCTCGGCATGCAACCTATACGGGGTGACACCGGACCTGCTCCACAAAAAGGTACGTTGTAAAGAAAGCCGAAGATCCCCGCAGGATGGATGGGATCTGCGGACTGGGAATCATAATGAATCGGACTCCGATCCATTATCCTCAATCCGCAGATCCCATCCATTCTGCAGGGATCGTCGGCTTCCTTTACAACGTACCTTTTCGTGGAGCGGGTCCGGTTTCACCTCGCGCGGTCGGTGTCACCAGGTGCAGGCCGTACCCCCCACACCTGCCTCGGGATACCACTGCCCAGATGAGATGTGCTTACATGCTGTTTACCAGTAGATGTCTGGTGAGTGTACATCTGACAGAGGTGGCGGATTACCTATTGGATCACTTCACAATATTTCACCGTGATTGCCGTACTTATATCCTTGCGGACAATTTATAGCTCTTACTCCACTGATATTTTATAAAAAAATACATATATTTACTGTGTGTCTTTGTGTGCATATATACCATATTTTTCGCTCCATAAGACGCACCTGACCATAAGACGCACCTAGGTTTTAGAGGCAGAAAACAGGAAAAAAAATTTCTGAACTAATGGACTGCAGACATAGTACAGGAGATGACCAGAGACTGCGGACATAGTACAGGAGATGACCAGAGACTGCGGACACAGTACAGGAGATGACCAGAGCATGCGGACACAGTACAGGAGATGACCAGAGACTGCGGACACAGTACAGGGGATGACCAGAGACTGCGGACATAGTACAGGAGATGACCAGAGACTGCGGACACAGTACAGGAGATGACCAGAGACTGCGGACATAGTACAGGAGATGACCAGAGACTGTGGACATAGTACAGGAGATGACCAGAGACTGCGGACATAGTACAACAGGAGATGACCAGAGACTGCGGACATAGTACAGGAGATGACCAGAGACTGCGGACATAGTACAGGAGATGACCAGAGACTGCGGACAGCACAGGGATGACCAGAGACTGCGGACACAGTACAGGAGATGACCAGAGACTGTGGACATAGTACAGGAGATGACCAGAGACTGCGGACATAGTACAACAGGAGATGACCAGAGACTGCGGACATAGTACAGGAGATGACCAGAGACTGCGGACATAGTACAGGAGATGACCAGAGACTGCGGACAGCACAGGGATGACCAGAGACTGCGGACACAGTACAGGGGATGACCAGAGACTGCGGACATAGTACAGGAGATGACTAGAGACTGCGGACATAGTACAGGAGATGACCAGAGACTGCGGACATAGTACAAGAGATGACCAGAGACTGCGGACACAGTACAGGAGATGACCAGAGACTGCGGACACAGTACAGGAGATGACCAGAGACTGCGGACACAGTACAGGAGATGACCAGAGACTGCGGACACAGTACAGGAGATGACCAGAGACTGCGGACAGTACAGGAGATGACCAGAGACTGCGGACACAGTACAGGAGATGACCAGAGACTGCGGACACAGTACAGGAGATGACCAGAGACTGCGGACACAGTACAGGAGATGACCAGAGACTGCGGACACAGTACAGGAGATGACCAGAGACTGCGGACAGTACAGGAGATGACCAGAGACTGCGGACATAGTACAGGAGATGACCAAAGACTGCGGACACAGTACAGGAGATGACCAAAGACTGCAGACAGTACAGGAGATGACCAGAGACTGCAGACAGTACAGGAGATGACCAGAGACTGCAGACACAGTACAGGAGATGACCAGAGACTGCGGACATAGTACAGGGGATGACCAGAGACTGCAGACAGTACAGGAGATGACCAGAGACTGCGGACACAGTACAGGAGATGACCAGAGACTGCGGACACAGTACAGGAGATGACCAGAGACTGCGGACAGTACAGGAGATGACCAGAGACTGCGGACATAGTACAGGAGATGACCAAAGACTGCGGACACAGTACAGGAGATGACCAGAGACTGCGGACAGTACAGGAGATGACCAGAGACTGCAGACACAGTACAGGAGATGACCAGAGACTGCGGACACAGTACAGAAGATGACCAGAGACTGCGGACAGCACAGGGATGACCAGAGACTGCGGACATAGTACAGGGGATGACCAGAGACTGCAGACAGTACAGGAGATGACCAGAGACTGCGGACACAGTACAGGAGATGACCAGAGACTGCAGACACAGTACAGGAGATGACCAGAGACTGCGGACATAGTACAGGAGATGACCAGAGACTGCGGACACAGTACAGGAGATGACCAGAGACTGCGGACATAGTACAGGAGATGACCAGAGACTGCGAACACAGTACAGGAGATGACCAGAGACTGCGGACAGTACAGGAGATGACCAGAGACTGCGGACACAGTACAGGAGATGACCAGAGACTGCAGACATAGTACAGGAGATGACCAGAGACTGCGGACATAGTACAGGAGATGACCAGAGACTGCGGACAGTACATGAGATGACCAGAGACTGCGGACAAGACAGGGATGACCAGAGACTGCGGACAGTACAGATGACCAGAGACTGCGGACAGTACAGGAGATGACCAGAGACTGCGGATACAGTACAGGAGATGACCAGAGACTGCGGACAGTACAGGGATGACCAGAGACTGCGGACACAGTACAGGAGATGACCAGAGACTGCGGACAGTACAGATGACCAGAGACTGCGGACAGTACAGGAGATGACCAGAGACTGCGGACAGTACAGATGACCAGAGACTGCGGACAGTACAGGAGATGACCAGAGACTGCGGACACAGTACAGGGATGACCAGAGACTGTGGACACAGTACAGGGGATGACCAGAGACTGCGGACACAGTACAGGAGATGACCAGAGACTGCGGACACAGTACAGGAGATGACCAGAGACTGCAGACATAGTACAGGAGATGACCAGAGACTGCGGACAGTACATGAGATGACCAGAGACTGCGGACAAGACAGGGATGACCAGAGACTGCGGACAGTACAGATGACCAGAGACTGCGGACAGTACAGGAGATGACCAGAGACTGCGGATACAGTACAGGAGATGACCAGAGACTGCGGACAGTACAGGGATGACCAGAGACTGCGGACACAGTACAGGAGATGACCAGAGACTGCGGACAGTACAGATGACCAGAGACTGCGGACAGTACAGGAGATGACCAGAGACTGCGGACAGTACAGATGACCAGAGACTGCGGACAGTACAGGAGATGACCAGAGACTGCGGACACAGTACAGGGATGACCAGAGACTGTGGACACAGTACAGGGGATGACCAGAGACTGCGGACACAGTACAGGAGATGACCAGAGACTGCGGACATAGTACAGGGGATGACCAGAGACTGCGGACACAGTACAGGAGATGACCAGAGACTGTGGACAGTACAGGAGATGACCAGAGACTGTGGACAGTACAGGAGATGACCAGAGACTGCGGACAGTACAGGAGATGACCAGAGACTGCGGACAGTACAGATGACCAGAGACTGCGGACAGTACAGGAGATGACCAGAGACTGCGGACAGTACAGGGATGACCAGAGACTGCGGACAGTACAGATGACCAGAGACTGCGGACAGTACAGATGACCAGAGACTGCGGACAGTACAGATGACCAGAGACTGCGGACACAGTACAGGAGATGACCAGAGACTGCGGACACAGTACAGGAGATGACCAGAGACTGCGGACAGTACAGGAGATGACCAGAGACTGCAGACAGTACAGGAGATGACCAGAGACTGCGGACAGTACAGGAGATGACCAGAGACTGCGGACAGTACAGGAGATGACTGCTGACCTTTGGGGAGGGGGGGGGGAGTGGGTACCTGAATTTGACAGGTACCCGCTCTTACTTCCGCGAAGTTGTTCTTTGATCTTACCTGTTCCTCTACCCAGCCGCGCGCTGTCTACCCGGCTTCTGTAGTGTGGGCGCTCGGCATGACAGCCGGGTGCCCAGTGCGCATGAGCGAGAAGCACTTGCGCTTTGTGATTGGTCCGGCGGCTTCTGGGATCTGTCATGTGTCCCAGGTACCGCCTTACCATTCACAAAGAGCACCGCTTCTTGTGCATGCGCACTTGGGACCCGGCTGTCACGCACACTACAGAAGCCGGGAAGACAGCGCGCGGCTGGATAGAGGAACAGGTAAGGTCCCACTGCAGAGCTGAGCGGCCGGCCCGGTATTCTGACACGGCGGCGGTGGAAATACCGGACCGGCCGTCCCATATTCGCTCCATGAGACGCACTGACATTTTCCCCCCTTTTTTGGGGGGAAAAAAGTGCGTCTTATGGAGCGAAAAATACGGTATATATATATATATATATATATATACAGTTGTGTCCAAAATTATTCAACCCCCACTGAAATTGAGTGTTTTGGCCAGTTTGACATTGCTTTTGATCATTCAGTCATCTTGCTTACATTTACATTAAAGAGGCACTTGTAGGTCAGACAAATATAACATAACAGTTATAATGAAATAACCACAAATGTCTTTTCTGTGCTCACAGCATTATCAGTTTTATTCAACCCCCAAGTGACATTCAATCTTAGTACTTAGTACAGCATCCTTTTACAGTTATAACAGCTTTTAAACGTGAAGCATAGCTTGACACAAGTGTCTTGCAGCGATCTACGGGTATCTTCGCCCATTCTTCATGGGCAAAGGCCTCCAGTTCAGTCACATTCTTAGGCTTGCGCACTGCAACTGCTTTCTTTAAGTCCCACCAGAGGTTCTCAATCGGATTTAAGTCTGGTGACTGCGATGGCCACTCCAAAATGTTCCAGCCTTTCCTCTGCAACCATGCTCTAGTGGACTTGGAGGTATGCTTGGGATCATTGTCCTGTTGAAAGGTCCAACGTCTCCCAAGCCTCAGGTGTGTGACGGACTGCATCACGTTTCCATCCAATATCTCCTGGTACTGAAGAGAATTCATGGTACCTTGCACACGCTGAAGCTTCCCTGTACCTGCAGAAGCAAAACAGCCCCAAAGCATGATTGACCCTCCACCATGCTTCACAGTAGGCAAGGTGTTCTTTTCATCATAGGCCTTGTTCTTCCTCCTCCAAACATAGCGTTGATCCATGGGCCCAAACAGTTCTAATTTTGTTTCATCAGTCCACAGAACACTATCCCACAACTTTTGTGGTTTGTCCACATGGCTTTTGGCATACTGCAGTCGACTCTTCTTATTCTTTGGAGACAGCAAGGGGGTACGCCTGGGAGTTCTGGCACGGAGGCCTTCATTACGCAGTGTGCGTCTTATTGTCTGGGCTGAAACTTCTGTACCCACATCTGACAAATCTTTTCTCAGTTCCTCAGCAGTCACACGGGGACTTCTCTCCACTCTACGCTTCAGGTAGCGCACAGCAGTCGAAGTCAGCATCTTCTTTCTGCCACGACCAGGTAGCGTTTCAACAGTGCCCTTTGCCTTGAATTTGCGAATGATGCTTCCTAAGGTGTCTCTTGGTATGTTTAACATCTTTGCAATCTTCTTATAGCCATTGCCCTTCCTGTGAAGAGAAATCACCTCTTCTCTTGTCTTCCTGGACCATTCTCTTGCCTTCACCATGTTTGTAACCACACCAGTAAATGTCTAGAAGGAGCTGAGTATCACAGTCATTTTAAAGCTGCCTAATTGGTGCTTATTATGCTTGATTGCTGCTCGGTGACATCCACAGGTGTTTTCAATACCTGATGGAAAGCACCTGTATGAACCTCTGTTCTTCAGAGTGGTAGTCTTTAAGGGGTTGAATAATTGTGGCAATGAAGAAACCACATAAGAACCATTTACTACTGTATTACATAAACAATTGATGTCATTTTAGTTGCATTTGGGTAGTTACAACGTCCTTGTAGGATTTGATTCTGAATACAATTCCAAATGTACACTATAGTCCCTAAACCCCTTTACAGCATTGGGGGTTGAATAATTTTGGACACAACTGTATATATACATACATATACGTATACACACACACAGTATATATGTATGTTTATATATGTATATATATATAACCAAGTATCATTTGTGCTGCTACGTAATTTGTTAATGATAACAAGAAAAGCAGTAAAATAGATCCCCCCACAGCCAGCAGCAATAGACCCCCCCCCCTCCAGCAATAAAAGACTTCCCCCAGCAACAATGTTCCCAAGCAACACAATGCCACCAAGCAACAATAAACCCTCGGCAGCCAGCCTCAATAGACTCACCAGCAGCCAGCAACAATAGATCCCTCCTTCAACAGTAGATCCGCAACAATTGATCCCAGCAACAAACACCCCCCCCCAGCAACATTAGATCCCCGCAGCAAAAATAGACCACCATGCAAAAACAGATCCCCTCCAGCAACAATAGATCTCCCACCAGCCAGCATCAACAGACCCTTCAGCACACTCCAGCACCCCTTACTATTACATAGATTCGGTGTTGGAGGTGCCTGAAGTGCATTCCCTTGCATTCCCGCTAAAAAGCCAGGGGGAGCTAGTTGTTGTTTTTTTTAGATCGAAAATCTGAGTATAAGGGTCAAATTTGGATTTAAAGATCTGGAGATGTCTCTAGAAGTCAGTGGGTGAGGGTGAAGAGGGGCTGATCTGCCTACTTAAGGGATCCTGATCAATCCCAAGGCAGGAAGATTAGCATGGGGTCAGGACAGCCCTTAAGTATGACTGAGCCTGCTCAGCAGCAGGAGAGTTCGGGTGGAGGATGAAGAGAGAGGCTGAGATACAGAAGCCTGGGAGGGGGCCCAGTGGGAAGGGGCCTACCTCCAGGCAGAGTTGCTGGAAGAGAGGACCACCTGTACAGCAGCAAAGGACTCAGCCCAGCAGAAGGCCTGAGGGCAACCACCAACCCAACACACTCACAGAAGAGGAAGAGTGAGCACTCTTACACCCTCTGGCCTGGGTAAGGGGAAAGGGCATTCAGGTGGGAAACCTGAATTGCCCCCATCTGGGATTGTTTGCTCTAAAGAGATAGAGTATGGGTCCCCTTGCCCAGGGATTCACCCAGTACAGCTGGATGAGGAGAGGATTCATCTGGTCTGGGGTGGTACATCAGGAGAGGCTGGAGAGCTCTCCAGGAAGAAATTCCTTTTTGCTGTATAGAGACTTGTACATAGTTGCTAAGGAGTTGTCCTCAGTTGAAGTTCCCTTACACCCCTCAACACCATCCAAGTTCAATACCAATAATAAAACTAAAAAAACTCAAGCTCAAGGACTGTTTACTGTCTCCAGAATTCAAGTCTGTGAGGAATGCGTGTTGCCTGGCTGTGCAGGACTATAGGGAGGCCCAAATCTTCAGCAACTCCTAAGGGGGTAGTGCTACATTTACAAGTTCTGTCCCTACATTACCGTGTGACTTTGCAATCTATGAACAATTTCCTCAGTTATATATTGGAACAGACTCTCAACAATGCATCCAATTTATATCTAAACCGGTACATCCTTGCATCACATGACAGAGCTGTTTGCACAATAAGCTGTAACACGTGTAGCTACAGTGAAGGAAATAAGTATTTGATCCCCTGCTGATTTTCTAAAAATCAAATGGTAGGTGAATTGTAACACTGAGAGACAGAATAGCAACAAAAAATTCAAAAGAAATGTCTAACAAAGTATGCACAAATTTGCATCTTCATGAGGGAAATAAGTATTTGATCCCCTTCACAAAACATGACTTAGTACTTGGTGGCAAATCCCTTGTTGGCAATCACAGAGGTCAGACGTTTCCTGGAGTTGGCCACCAGGTTCGCACACATCTCAGAAGGGATTTTGGCCCACTCCTCTTGGCAGATCCTCTTCAAGTCATTAAGGTTTGGTGGCTGACGTTTGGCAAGTCGAACGTTCAGCTTCCTCCACAGATTTTCGATTGGATTAAGGTCTGGAGACTGGCTAGGCCACTCCAGGACCTTAATGTGCTTCTTCTTGAGCCACTCCTTTGTTGCCTTGGCCGTGTGTTTTGGATCATTGACATGCTGGAACACCCATCCACGACCCATTTATAATGCCCTGGCTGAATGAAGAAGGTTCTCACCCAAGATTTGACGGTGCATTGCCCCGTCCATCGTCCCTTTGATGCTGTGCAGTTGTCCTGTCCCCTTAGCAGAAAAACACCCCCAAAGCAGAATGTTTCCAGCACCATGTCTGACAGTTGTGATGGTGTTCTTGGGGTCATAGGCAGCATTCCTCCTCCTCCAAACACGGCGAGCTGAGTTGATGCCAAAGAGCTCAATTTTGGTCTCATCTGATCACAACATTTTCAACCAGTCCTCCTCTGCATCATTCAGATGTTCAGTGGCAGACTCAGGCCTGGACTTGTACTTTCTTGAGCAGAGGGACCTTGCGGGCACTGCAAGATTTCAATCCTTGTCGGCGTAGTGTGTTACCAATTGCTTTCTTGGTGACTGTGGTCCCAGCTGCCTGGACATCATTGACAAGATCCTCACGTGTAGTTCTGGGATGATTCCTCACTGTTCTCATGATCATTGACACTCCACGAGGTGAGATCTTGCATGGTGCACCAGACCTAGGGAGACTGACACTTGTTTTGTGTTTCTTCCATTTGCGAATGATTTCACCAACTTTTGTCACCTTCTCACCAAGCTGCTTGGCGATAGTTTGGTAGCCCAGTCCAGCCTTGTGTCTCCCTTTAAGAGACTGCTTCTTTTTTTTAAACAAAGCTTTATTTGAGTTTTTCAATTTACAAACACTCAGCGGATGAAACACTCCAAGGATGCATCATGGCAACAAAGTAACTTATGTAACAGAACTGATAGATTGACCAATATGAGCAATACAATATTTTGCATAGAAAACTGATCAGAAAGATTCACGAAATGTCAGCAGTTAGAACCTCTGAACAGAAACTCTGAAGGCAGATGAGACAAAAGAGGGGAGGCATTGTGAGTCAGTAGAGTGTGTAGGGGATGTGTAATGGTGAGCTATGATATATATCCAAAGATAAGAATGTCAGGACATATCACAGAACTTTGAATGGGAACTGGGGTGCTTAGAGTATGTCAGTTGTCATGCGTAAGACGTGGATGTTGAAGTAGAAGAGAAGCGTATGAAGAGGAGATAATCAAAAAATAAGAAGGAGCAGAGAAGATAGGTAGATCTATTCAGAAGGAGAAGAAAGTGGAGAAGGAAGCTAGTATGGAGAAAAGATGGAGAAAACAAAGAAAGAGGTGGAAAAATGATGTCGGAACGGGCCAGAGGATCCCCTCCCAAGAAGTCGTTTGAGAATATTTGGTAATGAGCCGAGCGCTGTGTTTTGAGAGAATAATAGAGCTAGAGGCAACTCCCTGAATCAAAAATTGATATACGTGTTGTAAGTCCTCGCTGATTAAGGGTGGGGGGGAGAAGTTATAAAAGAATGTGTGATGAAGATGAAGTATAAAGAAAATGGTAGAAGAGGTAGATGAAAGGAAATATGGCATGGTTGCCTAGATTGGCTAGAAGTGATGTGAGAGCAGCAACAAACGAGTATTGTAAGTGTTTTAGATATAGTCATGCACACCTTAAATCCTCATAAATCAAAACAATATGTCCGGATTTACTGGATCATGTTTCCAGATTGGGGCATCCCAGAAGAGCCATGAAGGAAAAACTGATGCTCTGTGGTTGGAAAGGATTTTTGAACATAGAGTCTCCATTTTCGATTATATTGATCCTCTCTGTGCTGGAGGGATGAGGTGAGGAAGTGGAGCTGGTCCAGACGAAGAAGTGCATTAAGAGCTGACTTGACATCCGAGATATTTGGAGGACTGTTGGAGACCCATTTTTTCAATATGGCTCTCCTCCCGACCATCAGGCAAGAGGACAGCCATGGTTTCGTGGCTCGGAGAATGGCAAGCTGAAGCGGATGAGCCCCTGTGGAGACCGATTCCAAATTGCCGAAGAGAAGAGGTAAAGGGTCCCTTGGTAGTTGTAGAGAAGTTTCAAAACAATAGAGTGCAGCGCTTAAAAAGATGAAAAGTCAATAAGGTGATAGTACAATATCCACAGTGGTAAACTGTAGATATACGAATTCCCACGGCCTCCACTCTGTCAGAATAACAGAAATGCGCACTCACCGGAAACGCATGGGTTATGCGCATGTGTGATCATGCATCACAAGCAATAGGTACATCAGAAGCCAGGCATCTCCCTCACGGTAGGTCATCACAGACTCCTAAGATAGGTCCGGGGGTCCCCTTAAGGTCAGCCAGGTACTTCAGGAAAAAACCTCGTCTCGGGATGGCAAAGTGCTTTTTCTATGGGAGTGAAAGCTCCAGGCAGGAGCCCCAAAAAACAGATGCCCAAAATAGTGTAGTATGTCCAAAAAACGAGTTTTTATTATTAGAACAATAGGGCAGTATGCAAGTAGTATATCATGTATAAATTAAAATACAGCAGTACTGACCCCAGTGATGGTGACCGCCGAGCCTCCTCGTGGCTCCGGCGGTGGAATGACGTCACGCTCTGCACAGTTCCTCCTTAGGCCTTTCGTGCTAAAGGCACATCATCAGAGGGGAGACTGTACAGGAGCGTGACCGACGCCAGTGTCAGAAATAGGGAAATCGGCACATGCGCAGTGAGCCGCGGCCATTTTCCCGGAGAAAGTAAGCACTGCGCATGCGCGAGCACGGCAGCGCCATTTTGCCG
Source organism: Staurois parvus (assembly GCF_062004578.1). Taxonomy (NCBI): domain Eukaryota; kingdom Metazoa; phylum Chordata; class Amphibia; order Anura; family Ranidae; genus Staurois; species Staurois parvus. Next base: position 1,267,957 of record NW_028317915.1, read on the forward strand.
TGGATCCGCGATCTATCGCATAGTAAAGGAGGAGACAGAGAAGTCTCGATACACAGAACCCCAGTACCAATTACTGACTATGCCACAGACCCCAGGGGATTTACTATATCACTATATCCCTGACTAGAGTGGAAGTGCAAAAGCCATAGCAGTACAAGTGCAAAAAAATTGATCCATGGGGTACAAAGGTCCCCTCAGTGAGTGGCATATGATTTTATTAACGGACCACGGCAAGATGAAGAATATAAATGCATACATATTACAAACTTTAGTCATAAAAGACACAAATGCAAAGACAAAAGGATTAAAACATCAGAGACTGTTATTAAAAATATTAATAAATTGGAATTAAATTTAATAATAAAAATTAAAAATTAAAATTAAATCTGGCGAACAGCATATGTAGTATCATGCTGCCAGATCCAATCAGGGTGTCAAATTACTGTCCCTTAATGAATAAGTATAGTGAATCGGGGTAAAAAGAGGTAAAAAAACCCGAAAAACTTCTAAAATCAAACTAATAAGAATTAAAACCACATAGTCCTTCCTATACCCGTCTCCTAAATGAGGGGGTAAAAACGGGACTGGAGGACATTTAATCATAAAAAAGGCTAAAAAATGAGTCAGGGTAGATAAGTGACAATACCAGATCATAAGCTGTTATACACATGGGAAAAATGTCCCACGTGCTGAAAATGAAAGAACATACTAAAAGTATGACCAATAAAGAACATAGGATAGAAATGAGCTCAAATATCATGAGATGATAATATGGAAAATAAAGAACACGTCAATGGTTAGCAATAAAGCAGTTGACGTCTACCTCAATATTATGACCTAAGGGGTGTAAGGTATGTAGCTCAAACACCCATTTGGTTTCAGCTTGGGAAACTGCCCTTGTCTTATTAATACCCCTCCAATGGTTACCGATGACATCGATGCCTATAAATTTCAACGAAGAAGGGTCATTATTATGGTGAAGGCGGTAATGATTCGATAATGAGTGCTCCCTGAAACCCTTCTTGATATTAGAAACATGTTCGCGTAGCCGATCACGCAGACGTCTTGTTGTTCTGCCGATATACTGTTTGCGACAGGGACACTGTAGCAAATATACCACAAATTTGCTCTGACAGGAAATGAAATGCTTGATATTATAAGTTCTGCCAGTAACTGACGATTGAAATGTGTCGACTCTCCTTTTTCTTGTATTGTCACACTTACAAATGATGCACCTATTACAGGGGTGAAACCCTTTTAGATCATTAAACAAAGATATATTATTGGGAGGATCAACAACATTTGGAGCAATCATATGCCTAACAGCGGTTGCCTTCCGAAATACAATTTCCGGTTTCTCCGGTAGAATTGCTGTTAAAACTGGGTCCATTTTTAAAATACCCCAATTATCATTCATAATTTTATTGATGGTCTTATATTGGGTCGAAAAAGATGTAATGAAGGGGCAGATTTTCTTTTGATTATTCCTTGGTATATCCATCAACATATTGTTTCTGTTCATTTGCGCCACTATCCTAATAGTGTGATCAAGAGTAGCCTCACTATATCCCTTCTCTAGAAACCTTTGTTTTAAAATATTGGCCTGTACATGAAAAGTCCCATCATCTGTGCAATTACGCCTGATCCTCATCATCTGTCCTTTTGGAATATTGGACAGCCATTTAGGATGATGACAACTCCCTAGAGGGATGAAACTATTGCGATCTGTTGATTTGAAGAATGATTTAGTAATAATCCTACCCATGTGATTGACAAGTGTTAAATCTAAGAAATTAATCTCTTCACGACTATAAACATATGATAGTTTAATGTTGAGAGTATTATTGTTTAATGAGTTAAAAAAGTTTTTAAGAGACTCCTCCTCCCCATTCCATAAAAGCAGGATATCATCAATATATCTTTTATAAAATAACAACTCTGGCCACTCTCTGGCAAAAATGAGATCCTCCTCCCACCGGGCCATAAATAAGTTTGCCAGACTAGGGGCAAACTTTGCCCCCATTGCCACGCCTCTGATCTGCAGGTAGTAATCTTTGTTGAACCAAAAATAGTTCCTAAACATTGCAAATTCTAATAAATCTAAAATAAAACCCTTCTGGGTGACAGGTAGGGAGCTGTAATGTGTTAAAAAGAAATCAGCTGCTTCCATACCATCATGATGACTAATATTTGAATACAGAGAAGCGACATCAGCTGTTACTAAAAAGGTATCGGGAGAAGTGACTAAGGAACTGACCTCGTTTAAAACCTGTTTAGTGTCTTTTAAATATGCTGCAGTTTGTAAAACAAGTGGCTGGAGAAAAAAGTCCACATATTCACCGATCCTAGAGCACAAAGAACCAATACCGCTTATTATTGGCCTCCCCGGTGGTTTAATGGGGTCTTTATGAACCTTCGGTAATATATATAAGACTGGTAACTTAGGTGCTGATGGACATAAGTAGGACTTCTCTTTTTTATTTAGAATCCCTTCTTCATACCCCTTATTGATGATAATTTTAAGAGAACGTTTATACTCTACTTTGGGATCCTTAAGTAAACGGACATATGTGGTATTATCACTCAGAATTTGGTGAGACGGGTATAGGAAGGACTATGTGGTTTTAATTCTTATTAGTTTGATTTTAGAAGTTTTTCGGGTTTTTTTACCTCTTTTTACCCCGATTCACTATACTTATTCATTAAGGGACAGTAATTTGACACCCTGATTGGATCTGGCAGCATGATACTACATATGCTGTTCGCCAGATTTAATTTTAATTTTTAATTTTTATTATTAAATTTAATTCCAATTTATTAATATTTTTAATAACAGTCTCTGATGTTTTAATCCTTTTGTCTTTGCATTTGTGTCTTTTATGACTAAAGTTTGTAATATGTATGCATTTATATTCTTCATCTTGCCGTGGTCCGTTAATAAAATCATATGCCACTCACTGAGGGGACCTTTGTACCCCATGGATCAATTTTTTTGCACTTGTACTGCTATGGCTTTTGCACTTCCACTCTAGTCAGGGATATAGTGATATAGTAAATCCCCTGGGGTCTGTGGCATAGTCAGTAATTGGTACTGGGGTTCTGTGTATCGAGACTTCTCTGTCTCCTCCTTTACTATGCGATAGATCGCGGATCCACGGCAAAATGGCGCTGCCGTGCTCGCGCATGCGCAGTGCTTACTTTCTCCGGGAAAATGGCCGCGGCTCACTGCGCATGTGCCGATTTCCCTATTTCTGACACTGGCGTCGGTCACGCTCCTGTACAGTCTCCCCTCTGATGATGTGCCTTTAGCACGAAAGGCCTAAGGAGGAACTGTGCAGAGCGTGACGTCATTCCACCGCCGGAGCCACGAGGAGGCTCGGCGGTCACCATCACTGGGGTCAGTACTGCTGTATTTTAATTTATACATGATATACTACTTGCATACTGCCCTATTGTTCTAATAATAAAAACTCGTTTTTTGGACATACTACACTATTTTGGGCATCTGTTTTTTGGGGCTCCTGCCTGGAGCTTTCACTCCCATAGAAAAAGCACTTTGCCATCCCGAGACGAGGTTTTTTCCTGAAGTACCTGGCTGACCTTAAGGGGACCCCCGGACCTATCTTAGGAGTCTGTGATGACCTACCGTGAGGGAGATGCCTGGCTTCTGATGTACCTATTGCTTGTGATGCATGATCACACATGCGCATAACCCATGCGTTTCCGGTGAGTGCGCATTTCTGTTATTCTGACAGAGTGGAGGCCGTGGGAATTCGTATATCTATAGTTTACCACTGTGGATATTGTACTATCACCTTATTGACTTTTCATCTTTTTAAGCGCTGCACTCTATTGTTTTGAAACTGATTGTTTGTATTTGAGGCATTATGGTTGCCTAAAGTGTTCTAGCTGCTGACATTTATGAGAGCGCTCACTATTTATCTTTTGTATAGTTGTAGAGAAGTGATGAAGGCGATATAGCTGAGTAGTTGGGACCAAAAAGAAGATATTAGTTGGCAATCCCAAAATCTGTGTTTTAGCGAAGGTTTATAGTGTCCACACAAAGGGCAGGTAGAGACCGAGGGATTCCCACGGACATACAGGCATGGCATATAGGCACGGTGCATTAACTTTAATTGTTGCTCTCGCCAGAACTCATTGGAGTTGAAGGCACAGGTATTGTTGAAACCAGTGAGGATTTGATCCATTGAGAGTGTGTTGTCAAAGTCTCTGATCCAAGGAGAAGTAGGAGTGGAGGCCTCTAGAGGGTGCACATAGTGTAGGTTTAATGGTCCATAGATGTGGGATATCTTGTATTTTTGATTTCTAACTAAGATGTCTATGAACGAGGAACGGAAGCGACCAGATTTAACCAATGTTATCTTGTTCACATAATTACAAACTTGCAATATATACAGAAAATGGTGAGGAGGTAGATTGAAAGAAGTTGAAATCTGAGAAAAAGATAAAGGAAAGCCAGAGGTCGTGTCGTATAATTGGCTAACTAGTTTGAGGTCCCGTTCCAACCATAGATCATAAGCTGCGTGTTGTTGAGGGACAGAAAAAGCAGGATTACGATGTATGGGAAGGAAACGGGAAACCCATGGGGATACACCTAATTTACGTCTGATCTCCCTCCATGTGATAAGGGTATCACGGATGAGTGGATTATATTTTAAGTGTGGAGGGAGTGAGTTAGGGTTTGAATGTAAAAGGGCTGCAAGATCGAAAGGATGGGCCATGGCAGATTCCAGTTGCAGATTAGAATAGTTGGAGGATTTGGTCAGCCAATCTATACACACCCGTAAGATGCAGGAGAGATTATATACTCTGATATTTGGAAGACCAATTCCCCCCTCACATCTAGGCAGATATAGCTTATGCAGGGCAATGCGTGACCGACGTCCTTTCCAGATAAATGTAGAGAGCGCTTTGTTTAGTCTAAGTATGTCCGTATGCTTAAGTAGTAGAGGGATGGTCTGAAGAGGGTATAACAATTTCGGGAAGCTCACCATCTTGAAGAGGTGGGCTCTCCCTACAAGTGACAGTGGTAACTCTTTCCATACCTCTAGTTCGCCTATAATTTTTTGAATTGTTGGTGAAAAATTGAGTGAGTAGAGAGAAGAGGCAAGTTTTCCAATTTTGATTCCTAAGTATGTAATATGATAAGGGGCAATTTTGAAATGAGAATTATGAGCCCATGAGGGAGTGCGTGCATGGAATAAGGGAAGGACTTCGTTTTTCGTGAAGTTAATACGAAGACCCGAACAGTGCCTGAAGGCTGTGAAAATATCCTGTATATAGGGCAGGTCATGAGTTGGGTTGGCAGTGAAAATTAAAATGTCATCAGCAAACAAGGCTAAACGTAGATCTTGTTGAGCTATTTGGACTCCGTGCAGCTGTGAGTGGAACAGAAGGAAGCGGGCTAAGGGTTCTAGGGCCAAATTGAAGAGCAGGGGGGATAAGGGGCACCCTTGTCTTGTTCCTTTATGCAGTTTAATAGGGGTAGATGTGTGCCCTGCAGCAACCACCTGTGCTGTAGGAGCTGAGTACATAGCTTGGACTACATGAGTGAAAGGGCCTGAGAAGCCGAATCTATGTAAAACCATCTGCAGCCACTGGAAGTTAACATTATCGAAGGCCTTTTCAGCATCAAGAGAGATTATCGCTAGATCTTGGTGAGGATTAATTTTAGCATGATTTAACACTGCTAGTACTTTGCGGATGTTTGAAGCAGCAGAGCATCCTTGTATGAAGCCCGCTTGAGAGGGATGAATGATGGAAGGCAAGATAATAGCTAAACGATTTGCGATAATTTTTGATAGAATTTTGGCATCTAAATTTAGAAGGGAGATCGGCCTATAGGAACCTGGGTCAGACGGGTCTTTGTCTTTCTTTGCTATTAATTTTATATGTGCCTGAAAGGCAGACGGAAGATAGGCACCCCCTTCTAGTATAGAGCAGTAAACTGATTGCAGGGTAGGAGAAAGGGTTGTGACCATGAGTTTATAGAACTCAGAAGTGTATCCGTGTGGGCCAGGGGCTTTACCATTAGCCAGAGTTTTTATAGCGGATTGAATATCGGATTGAGATATAGGAGCATTAAGAGATTGGAGTGCTACGGGATCGATTTGAGGAAGAGCAATGCCTTCTAGAAAAGACAAAGCCTGTGATTGGTCAATAGGGTCGGGGCCATATAGTTTAGCGTAGAAACTTTCCAATATGGAAACAATTTCTTCAGGGGAGTGTTTCAATATACCCTGAGAGTCCTTGAGGGAGGTGAATTGTGTAGGAGTAAACGGTTTACGGCACAAGCGAGCCAGGAGTTTGCCCGGCTTGTTGCCAAATTTATGATACTGTAAATCAAGATGTGATTGGTGCATGGATTCTTCTGCTGTTGCCCATGTTTCGAATTGGTGTTTTGCCTCTAGCCAAGCTTTCCTCTGTTCATGTGTGTTGGAGTCAGCCAAATTTTTTTGAGTCCGTCGGAGTCGGTTGCTAGCTTCTGTGTATTTTAGATCGGCCTTTTTCTTATATGCAGATGTAAAGGCGATGATTTTACCACGTAAAACCGCCTTTCCCGTTTCCCAAAATAGGTTAGGATTGGATAAGTGAGCTGCATTGGTGATCTGGAAGTCTGCCCAAGTATCTTGGAGTTGACGTAACACCTCCTGGTTATTTGCTAAGAAGGAAGGAAAGCGCCACGTTTTGTAAGATTGTGTGTTGTTAAGATAGTTGAGGGTTATGGATATGGGAGAATGATCCGAAATAACTATGTCATGTATATCTGAGGAAGATGCGTATTGCAAAGCAATAGAACTGCAAAAAAAATAGTCTATTCTGGAAAGCGAATGGTGTACCGGAGAAAAGAAGGTGAATTCCTTCCCATCTGGGTGGGCTAAACGCCAAATGTCTGTTAATTGCATTGCTTCCGCAAATGTAGACAGTTGTGTGAGCGTTGATTGGGACTCTGAAAGTGGGCACTGATTGTGTTCTAGTGATTTTGACTTATCTTCAAAGGCATTCATAAGTGAATTGAAGTCCCCTCCGACTACTAAAGGTAGGTGGATGTAGGCGGACAGCTTTGAGGACAGGTCCTGAAAAAACTGTTTTGACGGTGAGTTTGGAGCATAAATATTGGTGAGGACCAGTGATTGAGAGCCTACTTTGAGGTGTACCGCTAGGAATCTGCCTGCCTCATCAGTGTTAACCGAGATTATGTCAGGTGCGAGCTTTTTGTGTATCAGAATGAGCACACCCGCTTTATTATTGAGTGAGGGAGAACCTATAACGTGCCCTACCCAAAGTTTTTTCATACGAACAAAGTCAGATTGGCCTAAGTGTGTTTCTTGGAGTAGTGCTATATCTGCTCTAAGTCGGCGGAGATGGCGGAGAATAGCCATGCGTTTATGAGGTGATCTTAAGCCCTTGACTTTCCAAGAATAAATACGTATCATTAGGTCACGTGATAGGAGGTGAGTACAAAGGTAGTGGACTTACAGTTTTGTAGGGTGGAGCCAGCTATCCCCCCATTACCGCCCAATCTCTGATGAAGTATGGTCGACTCCCAAGGAAGGGGTGATTCTCCAGAAAAATGTAAGAAAAAAGAACAGAAGAAAGGAGAGAGAGAGTGGAACATGGTGGCCCAACTGGGGCCTATCAGAAGAGCAAAACAAACAAAAAACCATAACAGTGTATTGGACTTCACATAAATCTGCATGCTGTCCCTGTACTGCGACCAACGTGTCCGGGAAATAGCAGAGTAGTGATCTGCAGCAGTGGCTCATTGGAGTTGTTGAGAGGGCAGGGGAGCATGGCCCCCATGCCTAAATGGCATCGCCAAAGGGAAAAGAGGCTCAACAAATCGAATGACCAGAGCGGAACCGTGGTCGAGGCAAGGCACAGAGAAGAGATGACACAGTAAGTACACGTATATGCTATCAAGCAGAATGAGAGGAAAGTACCACAGGATCAACTAAGTTATTGCTTTCTAACAGCTGGTATAGCTATCTGTGGACTGAAGATGATAGCTAAAGGCACAAGAAACTTTTAGTCAGTTAAATGAGGCAGGTGGTCCAATTCGTGGAGTAAACCGTATAGCGCCTGAGAGAGTGCGCCAGCTCAGGATTGGCGAGATTTAGAGGGAGCAAAGTTGGTACGTGGGCGTTTCGGTGGATCCTTGCGAGGGCTTCGCTGATCTCTAGGGCCTGAGGTGCGAGGGTGAGGAGACGTCGCACCATCCGTAGCCATCAAAGAATCTTGTAAATATTGAGCGGCTTCTTCAGGGTGGACGAAAGACTTTGTATCGCCAGAAGGTGTAGTAAAGCGGAGAGTAGCCGGATAACCCAGGGTGAATTTGTAGCCCCTTTGGTGGAGCGTGGCACATATTTCCTGAAAGGCCTTACGTTTGCGGGATACTTCTTGTGAGTAATCGGCAAATAGGAGTAATTTGTGACCATCTACTTGTAGGGATCGAGAATTGCGGAAAGAATTAAGAATAGACACTCGATCAGCATAGTTGAGATACTTGACTATCACCGATCGCGGTGTACGGCGGTCATTCGAAGGCGGCCCCAAGCGATGAGCTCTCTCGACCTGACACAAAGTGGTTAGACCTAGAGCTGAGGGTATACGTGTGGAGCATAATTCTGGAAGCACCCCGGTTGTAAATGATTCTGGAAGGCCCACTATGCGCAGATTATTTCTGCGTGAGCGATTTTCTAAATCATCCAACTTGTCTAGGATGGATTGGTGTGTACGATTAGTTTGAAGCGCACCTGAGCGCAGCGAGTGAACATCGTCCTCCAAATCTGACAGACGCTGTTCCACTTCAGTTAAACGTTTACTATGATCACCTATGTCTTTTCTGATCTGTTCAATGCCTGTGGCTACTGCATGATCCACGGCTTGTGTGATTGTGGGCAGTAGAATGGCAGCGACTGCTTGTGCAATTTTGTCATACACTTCTGTGGAACTACAGGTGCCAGGAGTAGAGGTCAGGGCTGGTATAATTATATCAGTGTGTGCAGGGAGGGTGTGTACATCTGCACCAGCGTTTATAACAGCCTCTGTGCCTGTGTCCATTGAATTAACATGGGCGGCGGCCATCTTGGCTGCAGGAGGGGGAGAGCCGCATCCCTCTCCCCTCGTGGTGGGACCTGAGCTCTGAGGAGTCGGCAGGAGGAATCGCTCCATGCCGGAGGGACTGAGGATCGTGCGGGGGGGCCAGTGGGGAGCTCCTGAAGCCGCTGACAGATGTCCCCTGTGCAGAATGCCGGCTTTGTATGCGGGGATCCCGAGAGCCGCGGGTCTCACCTCCTCACAGCATCAGCGCCGGAACCGGAAGCCCAAGAGACTGCTTCTAATCTCAGCTTGTTACCTGTATGGAAGACACCTGTAGCCAGAAATCCTGCTGAATGATAGGGGATCAAATCCTTATTTCCCTCATGAACATGCAAATCAGTCATTTGCTAGACATGCATTTCTGCTGAATTTGTTGTTGCTATTCTGTCTCTCAGTGTTACAATACACCGAACATTCGATTTTTAGACCAGTCATTTCTTTGTGAGTGGGTAAACATTCAAAATCAGCAGGGGAGCAAATACTTACTTCCTTCACCGTAGCTTTCAGCATATTTAATTGCTATATCTGTGTGTCATGGGCAGGGGCGGACTGACTATTTGGAAACTCGGGCACTGCCCGAGGGCCCGGGGTCAGTAGGGGGCCCCATGAGATGCCCCTGGTACCTTTTTCATAGGCTTTTTTGAGTTTGGGCAAGGACACAGGGGCCCCATGATCCCCTATTGCCTGGGGGCCCCATGAGTTGTCAGTCCACCCCCTGGTCATGGGCATACATGACAGGGACATTTTAAACTTTTACTTCTTTCGAGAACTGTCTCACTCTGCAGTCCTTGAGAATTAACCATGCTACAGCGCCTTAAGATAGGAACGTAATGTTCTGTCTGGTTCCACAAGCCTCGCTGTAATCTACGTTAGTAAATTGGGATTTAATGAGAAAGGGAACACAATTAAAAATCTCTGGAAGCTCACAAAGCTGAAACACTTTTCCAGAGCAGAACAAATTAAGAAACACTTTTCCATTGTCAGGCCGTAGCAATGAATAATTTACGTTTCGGGATTTTGTTGTAATCATGCAGAGGTGGTGTCCTCTTCAATAGGGATTGATCCACCCAAGTAGAGACCCATCCTGGATTCGGCCTGTCTGATATCTCCCAGATCTGTTCAGGTCTCACATAGGCAGGGGCGGACTGACCATTTGGAAACTCGGGCACTGCCCGAGGGCCCGGGGTCAGTAGGGGGCCCCATGAGATGCCCCTGGTACCTTTTTCATAGGCTTTTTTGAGTTTGGGCAAGGACACAGGGGACCCAGGATCTCCTATTGCCCGGGGGCCCCATGAGTTGTCAGTCCGCCCCTGCACATAGGCCTACAGCTTATAATTACCCAGAGAAGATGAAGGAAGGGTACAGTTCGCCACCTTCTGTGATGTCATATCTAAAGAGATGGAGCCAGTAAAAGCCCCAATCAATGTTGAAGATGGTTTGCCCATTCATCCATGTGGCTCCTTTATTTCAAATGAGTGCCAGGAGTACATCCCAGCTCTTGTAGGCACTAAAAATGCAATGAAAGGAATCTGATCCCAGCTGGTTTCCCGGCAAACAGATAACTACACAAATAGTGTGCTCTGCATTGTAATAGATTCATTGGAGGGCAAGTGAGATGCATGGACCCCTGATATCTCATTAAAGAGGGCATGTCAAAAAATGATCACATAGGGGACTGTTGAGTTAAATAAAAATAAATAAATAAATAGTGAAAAAAACACAAACACTTTTTAACCCAACCCCCCTTCCCAAATCACACATTTTTGCACATACGAATGTAAATGCATGCATCAGGGGCGTATACACCAGAAAACATTGATTGCCCTACACGCGGTACATATCGCCGCAGATGTCGGAGTGAAAGCAATATTTCTAGCACCAAAACTGATGGCTAACTCTAAATTGATGACTTGAAGTGACTTCTAGAAACTTCCCATCTGGCCATTTATAAAAAGGCTCCAGTGGGAGCTCAAGTGGGAGTACTGTTATCCTGGGTGGACGTCATATGGCGTCCTCCAGGCGCACGTCTCCTCAAATCCTAGTGCCCACCCTGTGGCTCAATCTGTCGCTCGCTGTGTCCCCCGGACACAGCAATGACAGATCGTTGCACCGGGCTTGCCCCAGTACCATGTGATCACTGTGATCGGTCACTTGTACACAATCAATGGTTTTCATTCAGAGCCATTCATTCACTTCCCATCTGGCCATTTCTAAAAAAAGGCTCCAGTGGGAGCTCAAGTGGGAGTACTGTTATCCTGGGTGGACGTCATATGGTGTCCTCCAGGCGCACGTCTCCTCAAATTCTAGCACCCACGCTGTGGCTCAATCTGTCACTCGCTGTGTCCACCGGACACAGCAATGACAGATCGTTGCACATTGCTTGCCCCAGTACCATGTGATCACTGTGATCGGTCACTTGTACACAATCAATGGTTTTCATTCAGAGCCATTCATTGTGTATTATTGTGATGATCTCTGTGATTGGTCACAATGATCACATGGTGCAGACAGGGTCAATCACAATGCATCTGTCCTATGTGATAGCTGTGGCCAATCACAGCTATCAGAACAGTACACACTGGCAATAAAGACCATTCATATAAATTATTGCTTATAACAGTGATCGCCACTGTACTGTTATCCTGGGTGGACGTCATATGGCATCCTCCAGGCGCACGTCTCCTGCACATTCTAGCACCCACGGTGTGGCTCAATCTGTTGCTCGCTGTGTCCACCGGATACAGCAATGACAGATCGTTGCACATTGCTTGCCCCAGTACCATGTGATCACTGTGATTTGTCACTTGTACACAATCAATGGTTTTCATTCAGAGCCATTCATTCACTTCCAATCTGGCCATTTCTAAAAAAAAGGCTCCAGTGGGAGCTCAAGTGGGAGTACTTTTATTCTGGGTGGACGTCATATGACGTCTTCCAGGCGCACGTCTCCTCAAATTCTAGCACCCATGCTGTGGCTCAATCTGTCGCTCGCTGTGTCCCCCGGACACAGCAATGACAGAACGTTGCACCGGGCGTGCCCCAGTACCATGTGATCACTGTGATCGGTCACTTGTACACAATCAATGGTTTTCATTCAGAGCCATTCATTCACTTCCCATCTGGCCATTTCTAAGAAAAGGCTCCAGTGGGAGCTCAAGTGGGAGTACTGTTATCCCGGGTGGACGTCATATGACGTCCTCCAGGCGCACGTCTCCTGCAAATTCTAGCGCCCACCCTGTGGCTCAATCTGTCGCTCGCTGTGTCCCCCGGACACAGCAATGACAGATCGTTGCACCGGGCTTGCCCCAGTACCATGTGATCACTGTGATCGGTCACTTGTACACAATCAATGGTTTTCATTCAGAGCCATTCATTCACTTCCCATCTGGCCATTTCTAAAAAAAGGCTCCAGTGGGAGCTCAAGTGGGAGTACTGTTATCCTGGGTGGACGTCATATGGTGTCCTCCAGGCGCACGTCTCCTCAAATTCTAGCACCCACGCTGTGGCTCAATCTGTCACTCGCTGTGTCCACCGGACACAGCAATGACAGATCGTTGCACATTGCTTGCCCCAGTACCATGTGATCACTGTGATCGGTCACTTGTACACAATCAATGGTTTTCATTCAGAGCCATTCATTGTGTATTATTGTGATGATCTCTGTGATTGGTCACAATGATCACATGGTGCAGACAGGGTCAATCACAATGCATCTGTCCTATGTGATAGCTGTGGCCAATCACAGCTATCAGAACAGTACACACTGGCAATAAAGACCATTCATATAAATTATTGCTTATAACAGTGATCGCCACTGTACTGTTATCCTGGGTGGACGTCATATGGCATCCTCCAGGCGCACGTCTCCTGCACATTCTAGCACCCACGGTGTGGCTCAATCTGTTGCTCGCTGTGTCCACCGGATACAGCAATGACAGATCGTTGCACATTGCTTGCCCCAGTACCATGTGATCACTGTGATTTGTCACTTGTACACAATCAATGGTTTTCATTCAGAGCCATTCATTCACTTCCAATCTGGCCATTTCTAAAAAAAAGGCTCCAGTGGGAGCTCAAGTGGGAGTACTTTTATTCTGGGTGGACGTCATATGACGTCTTCCAGGCGCACGTCTCCTCAAATTCTAGCACCCATGCTGTGGCTCAATCTGTCGCTCGCTGTGTCCCCCGGACACAGCAATGACAGAACGTTGCACCGGGCGTGCCCCAGTACCATGTGATCACTGTGATCGGTCACTTGTACACAATCAATGGTTTTCATTCAGAGCCATTCATTCACTTCCCATCTGGCCATTTCTAAGAAAAGGCTCCAGTGGGAGCTCAAGTGGGAGTACTGTTATCCCGGGTGGACGTCATATGACGTCCTCCAGGCGCACGTCTCCTGCAAATTCTAGCGCCCACGCTGTGGCTCAATCTGTCGCTCGCTGTGTCCACCGGACACAGCAATGACAGATCGTTGCACATTGCTTGGCCCAGTACCATGTGATCACTGGTTTTCATTCAGAGCCATTCATTGTGTATTATTGTGATGATCTCTCTGATTGGTCGCAATGATCACATGGTACAGACAGGGTCAATCACAATGCATCTGTCCCATGTGATAGCTGTGGCCAATCACAGCTATCACAATAGTACACACTGGCAATAAAGACCATTCATAAACATTATTGCTTATAACAGTGATCGCCACTGTTATAAGCAATCATAGTGTAAAAAAGAACATCCTGATTACCTCTCCAGAGTAGTACAGTATGGTAACACTGATCTGGTAATAGTATGTCAAATAAAATTTAAAAAAAGGAAAAAACAAAAGAAAAATTGTTGAAAGCTTGAAAAAAAAATGTTTTTTTTACACACTGGCAATCAGAATCCCTGATCACCACCACCATTCCAGTCATATAATGATGTTGTACTGCTCTGGTGAAAAAAAATGTGAAAAAATGGATTTAATCTTTTTCTTTTAAAAAAAAATTGTGACAAAAGAATTACAACTTCAAAAACTCATCATGCCTCTTACTAAATAACTTGGACTGTCGACTTTCCAAAAAGGGGTCATTTTGGGTGTATTTGTACTGACATTTCAGGGCCTCAAGAAAGGAAATTGGCCATCAGTACATCAGGATTGATCATTTTTTAAAAAATATCTATAAATACCATAATTTGTAAATTCTATGACTTTCAAACAGACTAAATTATATCCACTGATTTGACTTATTTTTTACTAAGGAAAAGTAGCAAAATACATTTTGGGCTAAATTTATGAGGATTTTTTTATTTTTATAACAAAAAAAAAAAGAAAAAAATTTTTTTTTCAAAATTTTCAGTATTTTTTCACGGTTGGGTTCACATATATGCGGTGTGGTACATCGCATGTGATTCGCACAGAAAATGCACTGCATTCCTGTGCAAACCACATGCGATCTGTGTGCGGTGCGATTGGAGCCATACATTCTGTATAACTCTAATCACACCGCACCCGCACCAAAAAGGTGCAGGACCCTTTTTTGGATCCGCACTAGAATCGGATCGCATGGGTATTCACACCTATGCAATCCGATTCTGCACATCGCACCGCGTTTTGCGGACCGCTTTTGGGGTGTTGTTAACTTAACATACACACCCGCAGCGGTTCGCATGAATGGGGTGCGATTCTGATGCGGCACAGAAAATGCTGCAAATTCCGCATCGCATCAGTGTGAACCTGGGCTTATATAGCAAAAAAAACAAACAAAAAACAGTGGTGATTAAATACCACCAAAACAAAGCTCTATTGGTTTTAAAAAAAAAGAAAAGAAAAAAATTACTTAGTGTACAGTGTTGCATGAGTAACACCCCGGTCACACCGATCCAAATGTTGAAATCGTGCGACTTCCAGTGAAGTTGCACGATTTCAAAGTTGGACGACATGCCGATTTGAGGTGCGATTTGAAAGACATCTAACACAAGTGTCTATGCAAAACGCACCAAAAGTGGTGCATACACTACTTTAGAAATTGGTGCGCCGAGTCAGAACCGCACCGATATGACCGCTGTAATTATGGACAATACGGTGCAACTTGTCATGCAATCTGCAAGTCGTATGGTATGCAAATCGCATGCCACGTTGCACCCAGTGTGACCGAGGTCTAATTGCCATTCAGAGCGTGAGAGCGCTAAACTCTGAAAATTGGCCTGGGCAGGAAGGGGGTGAACCTGTCCGCTACTGAGGTGGTTAAAGAGCCAACCTATGGAAAATATAGGGTACCGAAGTGTGTCTCCATTTCACGGGTGAACACGTTTTAACCCCCCTGGCGGTATTCCCGAGTGTAGCTCGGGATAAAGTTTCAGCACCACAAGCGGTAACCCCGAGCTACACTCGGGAATACACTGCAGCGTTGCTCCGAGATCCCTTCTTTTCTTACCTTGTCCTGCGCTCCCGCGATGTCCCTCCTGCAGTGTCCCCTGTAATGTCCTCCGGCCGATGCCGGCATCTGTCTTCCGGGTTCCCTGCGACGTCGGGACGTACGGGGGATGGAATAGTGGGAAATTTGAAAATGAAAAAAAGTGACATTCACTAAATACACTAAAATCACATAGTATAACATTCCTGTATCAAACCATTTCACATACATTTTGTCCCGAGTGCTTTGTCCGGCGCCCTGCCTGCATTTTTACTGTTCTTTCTGCCTTGAAACTGAGAAACGTCCATGACGTCCAAAATCGTCCCTTTAGGTCAGACGCTGTTTTAGACCGGCTAGAGAACAGCGATAGTAAATCAGAACCACTTGCAGAATTGAGTGATAATGATTCGTGGGGGAAATTCCTCATCAGACACTGAAAACGATTCTGCGACTTTGCTCAGTGATGTGCGAACTTGGCGCTATATTTCACATTTCAGTGTTTTTGGTTTGATTATATTATTGAATTACATTTATTATTATTATATTATTATTTTTTATGATTATTAATTAAATTATAATTTATGATTTCATGTTTCAAATTTTATTATACCCGGGATGTTTACTAGACTCTTGTTCAGACAGATTTCAGTGAGTTATTCCTAAAAATTACAGGCCTACAATAAAAAAAATACATATTTCCATGCAAAAAAATGTACCGCTTTGAGCACAGAAATATGGACATAATCAGACCGCTAGGGAGGTTAATAAAATGCTACACTATATACTTCTTTTGGCTCTTGTGGTGAGCTATTCCTCATAGGAGAGGGTCTTTTATATTTTATATTTTACAAAAAAATTGCATTTTGTGGGAAGGGTCAAACCTTAAGGGTTGCCGGTTAACAGGAACTATCTGGTAACCACTCAGCAATCTCTGCAGGCAATATTCCAGTCTATATGGGCCATTTGGCACCAACATCAGTGCTGAGCGGGTGAGCTAATGTACATCCGGCGCTCACCCTAAGCACAGGGCCATGCGTTTTACTGCATTCATTGAATTCATTTTTTACTGAAATTATAGATTTGATAAACAGTTGCTGTAATACTGTGTGACATAAAACATTCCAGCTGCCATCATTTCCTTATTATAGAATGTGTTGGGGTTTAACCTCCCTGGCGGTCTGATTATTTCAGATTTTTGGTGCTGAAAGCGGTACATTTTTTTGCATGGAAATATGTAGTTTTTTTTATTGTAGGCTGTAATTTTTAGGAATAACTCACTGAAATCTGTCTGAACAAGAGTCTAGTAAACATCCCGGGGATGATAAAATTTGAAACACGAAATCGTAAATTATAATTTAATAAATAATCATAAAAAATAATAATATAATAATAATACATTTAATTCAATAATATAATCAAACCAAAAACACTGAAATGTGAAATAGAGCGCCAAGTTCGCACATCGCTGAGCAAAGTCGCAGAATCGTTTTCAGTGTCTGATGAGGAATTTCCCCCACAAATCATTATCACTCAATTCTGCAAGTGGTTCTGATTTACTATCGCTGTTCTCTAGCCGGTCTAAAACCGCTTTTGACCTAAAGGGACGATTTTTGGACGCCATGGACGTTTCTCAGTTTCCAGGCAGAAAGAACAGTAAAAATGCAGGCAGGGCGCCGGACAAAGCACTGCTTTACTATGTAAAATTTGTTTGGAAAAAAATGACATTTTTTAAAATTTTCAAATTTCCCGCCGCCGCCCGTATGTCCCGACATCACAGGGACCGGAACATGGAAGCCGGATGCCGGCATCGGCCGGAGGAGATGGCCGGGGACGCTGCAGGGGGGACATCGCGGGAGCGAAAGACAAGGTAAGTGCTGCAGGGAATCCCTGAGCAACGCCGCATGGTAAGCCCGAGTGTAGCTCGGGGTTACCGCTTTTGGTACTGAAACTTTACCCCGAGCTACACTCGGGAATACCGCCAGGGAGGTTAAGTGTGTTTTCTTGTAAAACATTTTAGCATGAAACCAAAAAAAAATGTTTTTGACAGCAAAATGGCTACAGATCACATGGTGTGATATCAAAAGAGCAATGAGTCAGCATGCTAATGAGCCTCTTAGGTATACTGATAAAATGTTGAGGAAAAGAAATGTAATCTCTAACTACGGAAAGGTTTCTTCACAGTAAGAGCTGTGAAAAAGTGGAATAGACTCCCTCAAGAGTTGGTTGTGGCCAGCTCAGTGGATTGCTGTAGGAAAGTCCTGGATTGTTTCTTGGATACACAGAATATAACTGGATATAACATTTATAGGTAAAGTTGATCCAGGGAATATCCGATTGCCTCTCGGGGGATCAGGAAGGAATTTTTTTCCCTGCAGGAGCAAATTGGATCATGCTTTGCTGGGTTTTTTTTGCCTTCCTCTGGATCAACTGTGGGTGTAGGATTATAACTTGTTTTTTTTCTATGGTTGAACTGGATGGACTTTTGTCTTTTTTCAGCCAGACTAACTATGTAACCTTGAATGTGACATCACACATACCTAGGGGTCAAGGATGTAGAGTTCATGCAGACCACAGAGTAAACCGTCACCTAGCCTCAGAAAACCCTTGGTTCATTATACCCTTTGTACTGCCCAACTTTCATGTATTTTTATGTCGTGTGTGGAACTGGATTGGGTTATTATTGTTTTGTAGTATACTGACATCTAGTGTCGGTTTTCAGTCACTACAACCTGTTTCTATGAGATTTTGGTATTTTCCTCTGTCCCCTCCTTTTTAGTGCTTGTTAGTTCAGTCCTAGCTAGACCCTCCCCATTTCCTCCTTGTTCCCTCAGTCAGAGTTAGTACTTCACATGGCTTAAAAGTTTTATTTCCTTACATTTCAAAAGACTTGAAAAACATTCTCTGTGCTACAATTAACTGAAATAAAATTGTGTTGGATTCAACTGAAGGGGTAACCTGCCTGTGGATGGTGCCAAATCAGCAGGTGACCATACTGTCCATCAGGTTATTATTGTTTTGTAGTATACTGACATCTAGTGGCAGTTTTGGGCAACTACAACCTGTTTCTATGCGATTTTGGTATTTTCCTCTGTCCGCTACTCCTTTTTAGTGCTCATTAGTTAAGTCCTAGCTAGGCCCTCCCCATTTCTTCCTTGTTCCCTCAATTAATGTTAGTACTTCACATGGCTTAAAAGTATTGTTTTCTTACACTTCCAAATACTGGAAAAGCATTCTCTGTGCTACAATTTACTGAAATAAAATTGTGTTGGATTCAGCTGAAGAGTTAAGCTGCCTGTGGATGGTGCCAAATCAGCAGGTGACCATACTGTCCAGACAGACTGTGTCTACAAAGGATTGTGAATGTATAAAGAAGCATTTAAAACAGAACATCTTTTGTAAGCTGCATTCAACTGCTGATGAGAAGCAGATGATCACAATTCAAATCAATGTGTCTGTTCTATCAAGCTGCCAGTGGAGTGAATGTGCCCTTTAGTTTCCAGATACATTCACAAAAAACCTGACAAATGATCATAATTTCATCCACACAAATAGACAACATTGGGATTTATTTTATTTCCCTGTAATCTACCCAGTAACAGGTTAATCAAATTCCATTTTCCAGAGAAATGATTTATCATTGCATTTTTAAAGACAAATAGTTAATTAAATTATGTTTTACAATTAAATTATGATAATTGATTTAGATTGATTCTACGGCATTTCATGCATTTCAAGTAATTATGATACAATTTTATACACTTGAACATTGTCAGTAGATCAGGAAAGTGACATACGAGGTGTATTGGTTCTATGTCCTTCATCTTTTTACTTACTGTATTAGCTCAGTATAAAGTTACATTATGAAATATTAAATATAATCACATTGCTTTGAGGAAAGCCAAATACCTCCTCAAATAACAATAAAACTCTGCAAAAAACAATTTTAAAAACTAGAGAAAAAGTGAAAATTGGGAAAAGTCCTCCAGTTCCCATATACTCCAACACTAAAAGTTACTTAGTTAGTCTGGCTGAAAAAATACAAAAATCCATCTAATTCCACCAAAAAAAAAAGAAGTTATAATCCTACACCCACAGTTGATCTAGAGGAAGGCAAAAACCCAGCAAAGTATGAACCAATTTGCTCCTGCAGGGGAAAAATTTCTTCCTGATCCCCCAAGAGGCAATCGGATATTCCCTGGATCAACTTTACCTATAAATGTTATATCCAGTTATATTCTGTGTATCTAAGAAAAAGAATCCAGGACTTTCCTACAGCAATCCACTGAGCTGGCCACAACCAACTCTTGAGGGAGTCTATTCCACATTCTCACAGCTCTCACTGTGAAGAAACCTTTCCGTGTTTGGAGATTCAATTTCTTTTCCTCCAGACGTAAAGAGCGCCCCCTTGTCCTCTGTGATGACCTCAGGGTGAATAACTCTACACCAAGTTCACTATATGAACCCCTGATGTATTTATACATGGAGATCATATCCCCCCTTATGTATTATACATGGAGATCATATCCCCCCCTTATGTATTATACATGGAGATCATATCCCCCCCTATGTATTATACATGGAGATCATATCCCCCTTATGTATTATACATAGAGATCATTTCCCCCCTTATGTATTATACATGGTGATCATATCCCCCCTTATGTATTATACATGGAGATCATATCCCCCCTTATGTATTATACATGGAGATCATATCCCCCCTTATGTATTATACATGGAGATCATATCCCCCTTATGTATTATACATAGAGATCATTTCCCCCCTTATGTATTATACATGGAGATCATATCCCCCCTTATGTATTATACATGCTGATCGTATCCCCCCTTATGTATTTATACATGGAGATCATATCCCCCTTATGTATTATACATGGAGATCATATCCCCCTTATGTATTATACATAGAGATCATTTCCCCCCTTATGTATTATACATGGAGATCATATCCCCCCCTATGTATTATACATGGAGATCATATCCCCCTTATGTATTATACATAGAGATCATTTCCCTCCTTATGTATTATACATGCTGATCGTATCCCCCCTTATGTATTATACATGGAGATCATATCCCCCCTTATGTATTATACATGGAGATCATATCCCCCTTATGTATTATACATGGAGATCATATCCCCCCTTATGTATTATACATGGAGATCATATCCCTCTTATGTATTATACATGGAGATCATATCCCCCCTTATGTATTATACATAGAGATCATTTCCCCCCTTATGTATTATACATGCTGATCGTATCCCCCCTTATGTATTATACATGGAGATCATATCCCCCCTTATGTATTATACATGGAGATCATATCCCCCTTATGTATTATACATGGAGATCATATCCCCCCTTATGTATTATACATGGAGATCATATCCCCCCTTATGTATTATACATGGAGATCATATCCCCCTTATGTATTATACATAGAGATCATTTCCCCCCTTATGTATTATACATGGAGATCGTATCCCCCATTATGTATTATACATGCTGATCGTATCCCCCCTTATGTATTATACATGGTGATCATATCCCCCCTTATGTATTATACATGGATATCATATCCCTCTTATGTACTATACATGGAGATCATATCCCCCCCTTATGTATTATACATGGAGATCATATCCTCCCTTATGTATTATACATGGAGATCATATCCTCCCTTATGTATTATACATGGAGATCATATCCCCCCTTATCTATTATACATGGAGATCATATCCCCCCTTATGTATTATACATGGAGATCATATCCCCCCTTATGTATTAAACATGGAGATCATATCCCCCCTTATGTATTATACATGGAGATCATATCCCCCCTCATGTATTATACATGGAGATCATATCCCCCTTATGTATTATACATGGAGATCATATCCCCCTTATGTACTATACATGGAGATCGTATCCCCCCTTATGTATTATACATGGAGATCGTATCCCCCTTATGTATTATACATGGAGATCGTATCCCCCTTATGTATTATACATGGAGATCATATCCCCCTTATGTATTATACATGGAGATCATATCCCCCTTATGTATTATACATGGAGATCATATCCCCCCCTTATGTATTATACATGGAGATCATATCCCCCCCTTATGTATTATACATGGAGATCATATCCCCCCTTATGTATTATACATGGAGATCATATCCCCCCTTATGTATTATACATGGTAATCATATCCCCCCTTATGTATTATACATGGTGATCATATCCCCCCTTATGTATTATACATGGAGATCGTATCCCCCCTTATGTATTATACATGGTGATCATATCCCCCCTTATGTATAATACATGGAGATCATATCCCCCCTTATGTATTATACATGGTGATCATATCCCCCCTTATGTATTATACATGGAGGTCATATCCCCCCTTATGTATTATATATGGAGATCATATCCCTCTTATGTATTATACATGGAGATCATATCCCTCTTATGTATTATACATGGAGATTATATCCCCCTTTATATATTATACATTGAGATCATATCCCCCCTTATGTATTATACATGGAGATCATATCCCCCCTTATGTATTATACATGGAGATCATATCCCCCCTTATGTATTATACATGGAGATCATATCCCCCCTTATGTATTATACATGGAGATCATATCCCCCCCTTATGTATTATACATGGAGATCATATCCACCCTTATGTATTATACATGGAGATCATATCCCCCCTTATGTATTATACATGGAGATCATATCCCCCCTTATGTATTATACATGCAGATCATATCCCCCTTATGTATTATACATGGTGATCATATCCCCCCTTATGTATTATACATGGTGATCATATCCCCCTTATGTATTATACATGGAGATCATATCCCCCTTATGTATTATACATGGAGATCATATCCCCCTTATGTATTATACATGGAGATCATATCGCCCCTTATGTATTATACATGGAGATCATATCCCCCTTATGTATTATACATGGAGATCATATCCCCTTTAAGTATTATACATGGAGATCATATCCCCCCTTAGGTATTATACATGGTGATCATATCCCCCTTATGTATTATACACGGAGATCATATCCTCCCTTATGTATTATACATGGAGATCATATCCCCCCTTATGTATTATACATGGAGATCATATCCCCCCTTATGTATTATACATGGAGATCATATCCCCCCTTATGTATTATACATGGAGATCATATCCCCCCTTATGTATTATACATGGAGATCATATCCCCCCTTATGTATTATACATGGAGATCATATCCTCCCTTATGTATTATACATGGAGATCATATCCTCCTTATGTATTATACATAGAGATCATTTCCCCCCTTATGTATTATACATGGAGATCGTATCCCCCATTATGTATTATACATGCTGATCGTATCCCCCCTTATGTATTATACATGGAGGTCATATCCCCCCTTATGTATTATACATGGAGATCATATCCCCCTTATGTATTATACATGGAGATCATATCCCCCCTTATGTATTATACATGGAGATCATATCCCCCCTTATGTATTATACATGGAGATCATATCCCCCCTTATGTATCATATCCCCCCTATGTATTATACATGGTGATCATATCCCCCCTTATGTATTATACATGGATATCATATCCCTCTTATGTATTATACATGGAGATCATATCCCCCCCCTTATGTATTATACATGGAGATCATATCCCCCCTTATCTATTATACATGGAGATCATATCCCCCCTTATGTATTATACATGGAGATCATATCCTCCCTTATGTATTATACATGGAGATCATATCCCCCCTTATCTATTATACATGGAGATCATATCCCCCCTTATGTATTATACATGGAGATCATATCCCCCCTTATGTATTATACATGGAGATCATATCCCCCCTTATGTATTATACATGGAGATCATATCCCCCCTCATGTATTATACATGGAGATCATATCCCCCTTATGTATTATACATGGAGATCGTATCCCCCCTTATGTATTATACATGGAGATCGTATCCCCCCTTATGTATTATACATGGAGATCATATCCCCCCTTATGTATTATACATGGAGATCATATCCCCCTTATGTATTATACATGGAGATCATATCACCCCTATGTATTATACATGGTGATCATATCCCCCCTTATGTATTATACATGGAGATCATATCCCCCTTATGTATTATACATAGAGATCATTTCCCCCCTTATGTATTATACATGGAGATCGTATCCCCCATTATGTATTATACATGCTGATCGTATCCCCCCTTATGTATTATACATGGAGATCATATCCCCCTTATGTATTATACATGGAGATCATATCCCCCCCTTATGTATTATACATGGAGATCATATCCACCCTTATGTATTATACATGGAGATCATATCCCCCTTATGTATTATACATGGAGATCATACCCCCCCTTATGTATTATACATGGAGATCATATCCCCCCTTATGTATTATACATGGAGATCATATCCCCTTTATGTATTATACATGCAGATCATATCCCCCCTTATGTATTTTACATGGAGATCATATCCCCCCTTATGTATTATAAATGGAGATCATATCCCCCCTTATGTATTATACATGGTGATCATATCCCCCTTATGTATTATACATGGAGATCATATCCCCCTTATGTATTATACATGGAGATCATATCCCCCCCTTATGTATTATACATGGTGATCATATCCCCCCTTATGTATTATACATGGTGATCATATCCCCCTTATGTATTATACATGGAGATCATATCCCCCTTATGTATTATACATGGTGATCATATCCCCCCTTTATGTATTATACATGGTGATCATATCCCCCCTTTATGTATTATACATGGAGATCATATCCCCCCTTATGTATTATACATGGTGATCATATCCCCCTTATGTATTATACATGGAGATCATATCCCCCCTTATGTATTATACATGGAGATCATATCCCCCCTTATGTATTATACATGGTGATCATATCCCCCCTTATGTATTATACATGGAGATCATATCCCCCCTTATGTATTATACATGGAGATCATATCCCCCCTTATGTATTATACATGGAGATCATATCCCCCCTTATGTATTATACATGGAGATCATATCCCCCCTTATGTATTATACATGGAGATCATATCCCCCCTTATGTATTATACATGGAGATCATATCCCCCCTTATGTATTATACATGGAGATCATATCCCCCTTATGTATTATACATGGAGATCATATCCCCCCTTTATGTATTATACATGGAGATCATATCCCCCCTTATGTATTATACATGGAGATCATATCCCCCTTATGTATTATACATGGAGATCATATCCCCCCTTTATGTATTATACATGGAGATCATATCCCCCCTTATGTATTATACATGGAGATCATATCCCCCCTTAATCTCCTCTTCTCAAGAGAGAATACATTCAGATCCTCTAATCTTTCCTCATAGCTGATCTCCTCCATGCCTCTTATCAGGTTGGTTGCCCATCTCTGTACTTTCTCCAGTTCCCCAATGTTCTTTTTGTGAATTGGAGCCCAAAACTTAACTGCATATTCCAGATGAGGTGTTACTAATGATTTGTACCGGGGGGGGGGGAATGATATCTCTCTCTGGAGTCTATACCTCTCCTAATACAAGAGAGGATTTTGCTCGCTTTAGAACCCGCAGCTTGGCATTGCATGCATAATACATTTTTTCTGTCATTGACACCTCTGACACTGAGATGTGTTTTCCTTCCAGTGACAGCGGAGGGACATTTTTTCATATCGGTTACACCACAGATGCTGGGAACATTTTTCCTTTCAGTAAAGCCCTCAATGCTGGGAGATTTTTTCCTTTGTGACTGTCAGCACATTAACCGCTTGTAGACCGCCCGCCCGCCCGCCCACATTGTACTGCAGACAGGCGACCCGGGCAGGCACAGTGGTGTACCTGTATGTCGCTGGCCTCTTCTATAAAATAATAGAAAATAACTGAACAAAAAACAAATAGAATAGAAAGACTAACCGTCTTCTGAAATTCAATTTTCGAATAGAATAAACTGTAATTCAAATAGAATAGATTACAATAGAATAGAAAAGAAAAAATATGGAATAGAAAATAAAAGAATAGAATAAGATAGAATAGAATGATAGGATAGAATAGAATATAACCATACAATGGAATTTGAATTTAGAATAGAATAACTTCAAATTGGAATAGAATAGATTAGAATAGAATAGAAAAGAAAAAATACAATGGAAAATAAAAGAATAGAGTAAGATAGAATAATAGGATATAATAGGATAAAATTGAATATAACCATGCTCTGAAATTTTAATTGAGAATAAAATAACTTCAAATTTGAATAGAATGGATTACAATAGAATAGAAAATAAATAAATAGAATAGAAAATAAAAGAATAAGATATAATAGAATGATAGGATAAACTAGGATAAAATAGAATATAACTATACTCTGAAATTTGAATTTAGAATAAAATAACTTCAAATTCGAATAGAATAGAAAAGAAAAGAAAAAAAATAGTATAGAAAATAAAAGAATAGAATAAGATAGAATAGAATTATAGGATAGAAAAGGATAAAATCAGGTGTGGACTGACAATTCATGGGGCCCCGGGGCAATAGGGGATCATGGGGCCCCTGTGTCCTTACCCAAACTCAAAAAAGCCTATGAAAAAGGTACCAGGGGCATCTCATGGGGCCCCCTACTGACCCCGGGCCCTCAGTCAGTGCCCGAGTTTCCAAATGGTCAGTCCGCCCCTGGATAAAATAGAATATAACCATGCTCTGAAATGTGAATTTAGAATAAAATAACTTCAAATTCGAATAGAATAGATTAGAATATAAAAGAATAGAATAGAAAAAAAAACAATATTCTTCCAAAATTTTAATTTGGAATAGAATATGTTTGAAATAGAATTGACCGAATTCAGGAAATTCAGACTGAATTCAAAAACGAAAAAACGAAACAAAATGAATTCCGGAAACAAATGACACAAACTTAACTAAACCAAATTAATTTAATAATGAATCAAAACAAAACCAATTTTTTTGTTCTGTCTAATGCCACCACACCCCTTTAAAACTGAACGCATGGTAATTACTCAGGTTCCGAGGCGTATCAATTGTAGATAAGGTACTAAGTGAGTTTATTTACCCCCCGTAATCAGCCCCAGAGCCTGCGGAATTAACCCCTCACCCTCCAGAGGATTTACCTCCCCCCCTTCCTGTCCAGGCCATTTTTTGCGTTACAGCAGTGCATTTCTTTAACTGACAATTGTGCGGTCGTGCAACGCTGCACCGAAATAAAATGTACGTCCTTTTTGACCACAAATTGAGCTTTCTTTCTGTGGTATTTGATCGCCTGTGTGGTTTTTTTTTTTTTTTGCGCTTTAAAAAAAAAGACTGACAATTTTGAGAAAAAAAACTATATTTTTGACTTTTTGCTATTAAACATACCCAGTAAAAATAATGTAAAAAAAAAAAATAAAATTTCATCATAAATTTAGGCCAAAATGTATTCTGCTCCATGACTTTGCTGAAAAAAAAATCCCAATATCTGTAAATTAATTGGTTTACGTGAAAGTTATAGCGTTTACAAATGGCGGTATAGATACTGGGATTTTTTATTTTTTTTTTACTAAAAATGGCGGTGATCAGCGACTGCGGCGGGGATTCTGACACTGGGGGGAACTGATTTGGTGTCACTGACATTCCCAGTGACACCAATACAGTAAACAGTGCTAAAAAAAGCACTGACACTCTACTAATGGCACTGGGCAGGAAGGGGTTAATATGTGGGGTGATCAAAGGGTTAACTATGTGCTGTTTTACTATGTGCGCTGTGTGTGTTTTACTACGTGTGCTGTGTGTTTTACTACGTGTGCTGTGTATGTTTTACTGTGTGCTGTGTGTGTGTTTTACTACATATGCTGTGTGTTTTACTATGTGTGCTGTGTGTGTTTTACTATGTGTGCTTTGTGTGTTTTACTATGTGTGCTGTGTGTGTGTTTTACTATGTGTGCCGAGTGTGTTTTACTATGTGTGCTTGGTGTGTTTTACTATGTGTGCTGTGTGTGTTTTACTATGTGTGTTGTGTGTGTTTTACCATGTGCGCTGTGTGTGTGTTTTACTATGTGTGCTGTGTGTTTTACTACGTATGCTGTGTGTGTTTTACTATGTGTGCTGTGTGTGTTTTACTATGTGTGCTTTGTGTGTTTTACTATGTGTGCTGTGTGTGTTTTACTATGTGTGCTGTGTGTGTTTTACTATGTGTGCTGTGTGTGTTTTACTACGTATGCTGTATGTGTTTTACTATGTGTGGTGTGTGTGTTTTACTATGTGTGCTGTGTGTGTTTTACTACGTATGCTGTATGTGTTTTACTATGTGTGCTGTGTGTGTTTTACTATGTGTGCTGTGTGTGTTTTACTATGTGTGCCGAGTGTGTTTTACTACGTATGCTGTATGTGTTTTACTATGTGTGCTGTGTGTGTTTTACTATGTGTGCTGTGTGTGTTTTACTATGTGTGCCGAGTGTGTTTTACTATGTGTGTTGTGTGTGTTTTACTATGTGTGCTGTGTGTGTTTTACTATGTTTGCTGTGTATGTTTTACTGTGTGCTGTGTGTGTGTTTTACTCTGTGTGCTTTGTGTGTTTTACTACGTATGCTGTATGTGTTTTACTATGTATGCTGTATGTGTTTTACTATGTATGCTGTATGTGTTTTACTATGTGTGCTGTGTGTGCTTTACATTGTAAGCACCCTGCTTTGTATGGCTGTGCTATGCAGAGCCATACAAAGCAGTGTGCAGGAGCTGACAGGGAAGAGATCTGTATTGTTTATACACAGGTCTCTCCCCTGTCAGAGATACTCAGTGATCATCGGGTGCCTAGGAGAAATCACTGGCCGGGACATGGTGATTGACAGCCGAGGCCGCGAATGACGGCGTGGGCAGGGCGTGCATGCGTGCCCACTACCCGAACTGCAAAATCGCCTGTGCCGCCCTGTAGCAGTATTTCTGCTATAGGGTGGCGTGGAAGCGGTTCATAGGTGTTTGGTTTTAAAGGGAAACCTTTTATTTCTAGACACTGAACTTTTTCCCGTATCAATCCTAACTGGATCAAACCTCGAAAAGGATTTGGCAAAAGATGCGCAGAATCTTCGAGTAAACCGATTCCAGGAAGATCCAGAGTCGGCCACGACTGGAAGCCAAGATAAAAGCTATGAGCGGAGTTCCTTCTCAGACCGATGTGTCGGGTTATCATAGTAAAGTCCACGCTTCGGCACTCATTATATAAAGAAGGGAAGGTGTGCCGCCGATACAATGTAACACACGTTTCTTCGTGAAGTCGATGTCGCTTCTCCTCGCCGAGTTCCGTTTTGTCCTTTCTGCGCACAATTTGACCTTAACACAGAGCCAGCTGTCTCGGAGATGGCAGGTTATCCATCACTGTCTGTAGATGCTGTCAGCGTTCTATTTAATCTCACTTGTAATTTTCCCGGGGCGTTCACCAAAGTCACAAACAGAATTCTAATGTTGTGAGATCCCATTCAGCGGCATCCTACCTGTGATATCGAGCGGCATTCAATACATGCTGTAGATACATTACCGCTGAGGTCCAAGAGGCTCCAGATGTTGGAACGACGGCACGCCGTAAGAATAGGTAATCTTCTGCAAAGCTTGGCTGGTCTACTTTTGAATCTCAAAGAGATCCTGTCACCACCCGGAAAAATTGCAGGGTAAAGTGCAGAAAAAATAAGTATTTTAAACCAGGGCTCAACAAACCCCAAGCGCTAGGTCATCATGGCAACTAGAAATTGCATCCTGAAGCCTGGGTTCACCTTGACCGCAATGGGAAATCGCGCTCCATGGACCGAAATGGGAAATCACGCCACATAGACTTCAATGGGAAATCCCCTCCCGTAGACTTCAATGGGAAATCGTGCCCCATAGACTTCAATGGGAAAGTGTGTCCCATAGACTTCAATGGCAAATCGCGCCCCATAGACTTCAATGGGAAATCGTGTCCCATAGACTTCAATGGCAAATTGCGCCCCATAGACTTCAATGGCAAATCACGCCCCATAGACTTCAATGGGAAATTGCCTCCGGTAGACTTCAATGGGAAAACACTTCCCATAGACTTCAATGGGAAAACGCCTCCCGTAGACGTCAATGGGAAAATGCCTCCCGTAGATTTCAATGGGAAAACTCCTCCGGTAGACTTCTATGGGAAAACGCTTCCCATAGACTTCAATGGGAAATCGCCTCCTGTAGACTTCAATGGGAAAATGCCTCTTAAAAACTTAAATAGGAAATTGCTTCCCATAGACTTCAATGGGAAAACGCCTCCCGTAGACTTCAATGGGAAAACGCCTCCCGTAGACTTCAATGGGAAATCGCCTCCCGTAGACTTCAATAGGAAATCGCCTCCCGTAGACTTCAATGGGAAATCGCCTCCCGTAGACTTCAATGGGAAATCGCCTCCCTTAGACTTCAATAGGAAAACGCCTCCCGTAGACTTCAATGGGAAAACGCCTCCCGTAGACTTCAATGGGAAATCGCCTCCCGTAGACTTCAATGGGAAAACGCCTCCCGTAGACTTCAATGGGAAAACGCCTCCCGTAGACTTCAATGGGAAATCGCCTCCCGTAGAATTCAATGGGAAATCGCCTCCCATAGACTTCAATGGGAAAATGCCTCCTAAAAACTTAAATAGGAAATTGCTTCCCATAGACTTCAATGGGAAAACGCCTCCCGTAGACTTCAATGGGAAATCGCCTCCCGTAGACTTCAATGGGAAATCGCCTCCCGTAGACTTCAATGGGAAAATGCCTCCTAAAAACTTAAATAGGAAATTGCTTCCCATAGACTTCAATGGGAAAACGCCTCCCGTAGACTTCAATGGGAAATCGCCTCCCGTAGACTTCAATGGGAAAACGCCTCCCGTAGACTTCAATGGGAAATTGCCTCCCATAGACTTCAATGGGAAAACGCCTCCCGTAGACTTATAAATATAAAATAACTGGCTGCTAACTGTTTTAGCTGGCTCCTAGATTCAAGGCAAATTTGTCAAGCCCTGTTTAAACATTTACTTGCAATGTTTTATCAAAATAGCGGCACATAGCAGTAGCTTCTGGGCTTTTGGATGTTTACACAAGGGAGGAACTTACAGGTAAATAACATGCTTAAAATACATGCATGAGCCCCTGATGACGTCCTATTGGATGAATCGCATAGGGCACAGTTGGAGGTTGCGACATTATCTCTCCTGCGTGTTTGGATACTTGGAATTCTGGCAGTTGTGGTTTTGTATAGGACTCTGTGTACGGCTGATATACGTAAGTGTTTTTATTCGTCTTAACGACGATGTTTCATCTGGATGTTACACTCTGTGGAGATGATACTCTTTTTTTTAATCATCCCTCTACGTTGCCTCATATCTGGAGGGGATGGTGGTGTGAACTGTGGAGTGACATCCTACCATTATTTTAACTATGCAGTATACTGAAAACCTGCGTTCGATCAACCGTTGCGCTAATATCATGTGATATAAACAAAATTATTAAAAAACTTTATTAGTGATATGAACGCGCCATTCCATAAGACATATGTAAAGTTGATCCAGGGAATATCCGATTGCCTCTCGGGGGATCAAGAAGGAATTTTTTCCCCTGCAGGAGCAAATTGGATCGTGCTTTGCTGGGTTTTTTGCCTTCCTCTGGATCAACTGTGGGTGTAGGATTATAACTTT
Organism: Staurois parvus; assembly: GCF_062004578.1. Taxonomy (NCBI): domain Eukaryota; kingdom Metazoa; phylum Chordata; class Amphibia; order Anura; family Ranidae; genus Staurois; species Staurois parvus. Next base: position 1,299,324 of record NW_028317915.1, read on the forward strand.
TTTTTTTCTATGGTTGAACTGGATGGACTTTTGTTTTTTTTTCCAGCCAGACTAACTATGTAACTACATATCAAAACCCAACACAATAATATCCAAAGAAGCTGCCACATAACACCAGATACAATATGTGAACAAGTCAATAAAAGTAGGCACTAGCCCTTATATAAAACACTCCCCCTAATAGCAATAGTGCAAAATGCAAAAAACATAAACAAAAACAAATATGTATGTATGTATATATGTAATAGTTAAAGTCCAAAAACTATTTAACTACTTCCCCTCCGCCCTGTAGTAGAAATACTGCTACAGGGCAGCAGGGGTGCGCAAAATCACATACATATATATATATGTGATTTTGCAGTTCCAGGTAGGGGGCTTGCGCCCTACCCTGCCGCCATTCACGGCCTCGGCTGCCAATCACCGGGTCCCGGCCAATAATTACTTATAGCAGACCCATACAAAGCAGTGTGCTTCCAGTGAAACACAGCACACAACATCGTAGTAAAACAGCACACAGCACACACCAAACTCTTTGATCACCCCACGTTAACCCCTTCCTGCCCAGTGCCATTAGTACAGTGTCAGTGCTTTTTATTAGCCCTGATCACTGTATTGGGGTCACTGGGGATGTCAGTGACACCAAGTCAGTTCCCCCCCAGTGTCAGAACGTCTGCTGCAGTCCTGCTGCTGGATGGGTTGTATCTTTGATGGACGGGCTGTCTCTTTGCTGGACGGGCTGTCTGTTTGCTGAACAGGCTCTCTCTTTGCTGGATGGGCTGTCTCTTCGCTCGGCAAGATGTCTCTTTACTGGTTGAGCTGTCTCTTTGCTAGGCAGGCTGTCTCATTGCTGGATGGGCTTTCTCTTTACTGGTTGAGCTGTTTCTTTGCTGGATGGGCTGTCTCTTTGCTAGACGAGCTGTTTCTGTGCTGGACAGGCTGTCTCTTTGCTGGGCGAGCTGTGTCTTTGCTGTACAATCTTTGTCTTTGCTGGGCAGGATGTCTCATTGCTGGATGGGCTGCCTCTTTGGTGGGCAAGCTGTGTCTTTGCTGTACAATCTTTGTCTTTACTGGGCAGGATGTCTTGTTGCTGGATGGGCTGTCTCTGCTGGGCAGGATGTCTCTTTTCTGGATGAGCTGTCTCTTTGCTAAATGGGCTTTCTCTTTTCTGGTTGGGAACACCCTTGCACACCCCCCCCCCCTTAAAAATTGGTTGTTCAGTATAAAATGCCCGGGCCTATTTTTTGTCCCAGTCCAGGCCAGGTGGGAACTTCCTTATTAAATGGTATTTGGATTTGCATTTTGCACTATTACTAATAGAAGGAGTGGTTTATATGTAGCACTACCCCTTAGGGATTGCTGATGAATTTGGGTCCCCCTATAGCCCTGCACAACAAGTCAGTTAGCATTTTCTACACAAGCTTTCATCTGTAGACAGAAATCAGGCCTTGAGCGTTGGTTTTGTTATTTTATTGAGGGGATTAAGCTTGGATGGGATAAGGGGTGTATAGGATGCCCAAGGGAAGCGATATCTGAGGACAACTTCCTAAACTATCCACAGCTCTTTTTCTCTGGCACAGTCTCTGTTGGAGTGCTAGCCAGCAGCTCCAGTTGTATTACCTCAGAACCTAGATCAGGGGTGTCAAACTGGTGGCCCTCCAGCTGTTGTGAAGCAACAAGTCCTATCATGCCTCTGCCTTTGGGAGTCATGCTTGTAACAGTCAATCTTGTAATGCCTCATGGGACTTGAAGTTTGGTAACAGCAGGAGGGCCGCAAGTTTGACACCCGTGCCCTAGATAAACTCCTCTTCACCCAGCAATCTGGGAACTTTCTTCCTGAGCAGGGGATCTGGCTCTCGTTCCCCTAAATAAGGTGTACAGTCAGTAGTAGAGAACTAATCTGGTTTCCCACCAGAATGCTCCTTCCCCTATCCATCCAGGGGGTGCAGGTGTACTCACTCAGATCCTCTCCTGTACCGCTTGTGGAATGGCTGCTGCTATCAGGCCTATCAGCTTGGCTGCTCCTTTCCTGCCATACAAGTGGTCCACTCTAAGGGGGCCAGTGAGTCCTGAGTTTTTTTCCTTTCCAACTCCAGGCCCCATCCCACCAGACCTCCTGGCAGCCTTCCACCTCAACCTCACATCTCCCTCTCTCCTCCTTCCACCCGACTCTCTCCTGCTACTGAGCAGACTCCAACACTTTTAAGGGAATCCAGCACCTTGCCATGCCTTCTGTTGGGGATTGGCTAAGGACCCTCAAAAGTGCAGCCAACCACTCCTCAGATCCACCCACTGCCTCCAAGGCCCTCCTCCAAAAGCCTCAGAGCAGGGGGAAATTCCAGAGGGACTGGACTGCAGAGCCTCCCAGTCCTGACCAAAATTTGACCCCTCATTTTGTCCCGAGTGCTTTGTCCTGCGCCCTGCCTGCATTTTGTCTGTTCTTTCTGCCTGGAAACTGAGAAATGTCCATGGCGTCCAAAAAGTGTCCCTTTAGGTCAAAAGCGGTTTAGATCAGCTAGAGAACAGCGATAGTAAATTAGAACCACTTACAGAATTGAGTGATAATGATTCGTGGGGGAAATTCGTCATCAGAAACTGAAAACGATTCTGCGACTTTGCTCAGCAATGTGCGAACTTGGCGCTCTATTTCACATTTCAGTGTTTTTGGTTTGATTATATTATTGAATTAAATTTTTTATTATTTTTATATTATTTTTATGATTATTTATTAAATTATAATTTATGATTTTGTGTTTCAAATTTTATCATACCCGGGATGTTTACTAGACTCTTGTTCGGACAGATTTCAGTGAGTTTTTCCTAAAAATTACAGCCTACAATAAAAAAAATACATATTTCCATGCAAAAAAATGGTACCGCTTTCAGCACCAAAAATCTGAAATAATCATACCGCCAGGGAGGTTAATATGTGTGCAAAAAAAAAATGCCAAAAACGGCTGTGGTAGCGAAAGCATTACAAATAAATAATGCCTAGCTTTTTAAATTATTAGTAAAATGTACTAATTAAATTATTAACAAAAATTGTTAAAACGTTTGTCTTTTGGGGGGGACTCATGGAAGGCAGGAGTTTTATAGGTTTAATACGGTCAATATAATTTGTATATAATTTCACCATTTCTGTATCAGCCGGTTTCACTCTATAACATCCCGAAATGAATGGTTGACAAAGAAGCAAGTGAACATCTGAACGGCCATGGAGGGTAAAGAAGCATTATTTGTCTTTATGATTAGTGTCTGTTGACGATCTGCGCTGTCTGTGACTTAAATCATTGAATAAAGAAGCTGTCACCGTTTGTGATGTAAATTTACAGATCCGGTATGTGAGACCCCGTAAAGACCCCAATATAGGATCCGCATCAATGGCCTCTCCAGTCTAATGAATTATTCCCATTTAAAGTCAACACTCAGGCCCTGTGATCTCAGTACAAAGGCAGCCAACAATATAAAGGTTTTGGCGTAGTCTGAACCAGTTCAAATGGTTATTTACTTCTTCTGAAAAGCATCTGAGAAGATAGCAGATCGTATCTCGGGAGGGGGGGGGGTTATGACAGCACGTCAGTTGAAATACATCACATCCTTGATAGATTAAAACAAACACTACGAGCAACTGCTAAAAGACATCAATGCTGATAAGTTACCAAAGTGCGAGGAAGTTGCCGGTGGGAATACAGTCTTCTACTTTAATGAACTGCTGCTGCCGCCTGGTTGATCTATATATTTTTTTTATGTTTACTTAAAAAGTCATTGTACCAGAAGGAAGACTGGATGCCAAAGTCCGGCCAATTTTCTGTACAGATTTAAATGTATCGTTTAAAATGATAATTTATCATTTTTGATTTTATATAGCTTTATATTTATAAACCAAACACACATGAAGGCGAAGAGCTGGATACAAATTTTTGGTAAATCAGGCCGATTATAACAGGGCATAAGTTTCTGTTATAAAATTTTGCATATAAGTAATCTTTCTTCTTCCCTGATGTGCACTGATGAGACTGCAGTGACAAGCACTGATAGGCTGCACTGATGGGCACTGATGAGGCGGCACTGATGAGGCAGCACTGATGGGCACTGATAGGTGGAACTGATGGGCAGTGATAGGTGGCACTAATAGGCACCAATAGGTGGCACTGATGGGCACTGATGAGGCGGCACCGATGAGGCAGCACTGATGGGCACTGATGGGCACTGATGGGCAGTGATAGGTGGCACTAATAGGCACCAATAGGTGGCACTGATAGACGACACTGATGGGCATTGATGAGGAGGCACTGTTAGGTGGCAATGATGGGCACTGATAAATCGCACTGATTGGCACTGATAGATCGCACTGATGAGCACTGATGATGCGGCACTGATGGGCACTGATAGGCTGCACTGATGGGCACTGATAGGTGGAACTGATGGGCAGGGATAGGTGGCACTAATAGGCACCAATAGGTGGCACTGATGGGCACTGATAGACGACACTGATGGGCATTGATGAGGAGGCACTGTTAGGTGACAATGATGGGCACTGATAAATCGCGCTGATGGGCACTGATAGACAGCACTGATGGGGCTGCACTGATGGGCACTGATAGGCTGCACTGATGAGCACTGATAGGTGCAACTGATGGGCAGTGATAGGTGGCACTAATAGGCACCAATAGGTGGCACTGATGGGCACTGATAGGCGACACTGATGGGCATTAAAAAGGAGGCACTGATAGGTGGCAATGATGGGCACTGATAGATCGCGCTGATGGGCATTGATAGATCGCGCTGATGGGCACTCATAGACCTCGCTGATGGGCACTCATAGACAGCACTGATGGGACTGCACTGATAGGACACTGATAGTCAGTGCACTGATTACCTGTGTACATGTCCCATGTCACACCTGTCGAACACAGCTGATCACATGGTAAAGGGCTGCTGTGATTGGCCCTTTACTGTGATCACAGAGCGCACTGGATGTGGGTTCCAGGGGGTATGGTTCCGGGAGGTCAAGTCAGTATTTTGACCAGATCATCATTTTTAAGCATATTGTCCAACCTTAAGCTGTATAAACTTGAATACTTATTGGATTTATTCATATCATGTGATGTGTATTTGTGGGGGGGGGGGGGTGGCTCAAGGAGATAAACACCCTAAAGTATATCACGGTGTGTATAAATATTAGGCAGCTTCTTTTCCTAAGGCAAAATAGGCCAAAAATGAGATTTAACTCTGAAAAGTCAAAAATTGTAAAAGGTTTTTCAGAGGAATGCAGCACTCTTGAAATTGCTACGATATTGGGGTGTGATCACAGAAACATCAAGCGTTTTGTTGCAAATAGTCAACAGGGTTGCAAGAAAAAAAAAAACAATGCAAGTTTACTGCCAAAGAATTAAACGTAAACCTGCCAGGGATCCATTATCCTCCAGTGCGGTCATATTCCAGAACCGAAACCTATCTGGAGTGTCCAGAGAGTACAAGATGTTCAGCACTCAGAAACACGGCCAAGGTAAGGAGGGATGAAACCCAACCACCAATGAACAAGACACAGAAGTTGAAATGTCAAGACTGGGCCAAGAAATATCTGAAGACAGGTTTTATGGACTGATGGGATGTGAGTGAATCTTGACGGACCAGATGGATGGGCAAAAAGCTTCCACTCAGATGCCAGCACTGGTATGGAGTATTGGTATGGGCTGGTATTATTAAAGATGAGCTAGTTAGACCTTTTCGGGTTGGAGATGGACTCAAAATCAACTCCCAAACCTACTGCCAGTTTTCAGAAGACACTTTCTTCAAAATTTTTGATCTTTTTTTGTTAATTTAGCAAAAAATAAAAACCCCGGCGGTGATTAAATACCACCAAAAGAAAGCTCTAGTGTGAAGAAGGGGGTAAAAGTGTCCTGTATGGAAGTGGTTAAACATGTCCAGCCAAAAAATGTAAAAAATCTAATTTCGTCATAAATGTACACTAAAATGTATTCTGCTCCATGTCTTTGCTAAAAAAAAATCCCAATACGTGTAAATTAATTGGTTTATGTGAAAGTGATTGGGCTTACAAATGGCAGTACAGATACTGGATTTTTTTTTCTACTAGTAATGGTGGCAATTAGAGATGAGCGAATCGAAGTATCCGAAGTGGAATTCGAGTCGAATATCGGAAAAATTTCGATTCGTGCCGAATCCGAAAAACAGCCTAATTCGGACGCGCGAATCGAAATTTTTCCGAAAATGGCGGCTGACATGTGCGGCGACGGAGCGGGGATGTCGGGGAAGGCGCGCAGACAAGGCGCGCTGCCCCATAATGCATTCCTCAACGACATGTGATCGCATCAGCCAATCAGCAGCCAGCCAGCCAGCACTGTGTAATGGTCGAGGTATATATAGCGGCCATTTTGGAAATCTTCATTTGCCTGCAGTCATTGAACAGAGGCAGACCGCTCTGTACTAGGGACAGGGACAGAGTTAGGGCCACAGAAACGAGAATTGGGGACAGAGAGAAGTTACTTAGGGACAGAGAACCATTACTCAGGGACACAGACTTGTTAATGAGGGCCACAGAATCGTTATTTAGGGACAAAGAAACGCTAGTTAGGGCCACAGAATTCATACTCAGGGACAGACAGAATTGTTACTCAGTGCCAGAGAATTGTTACTTAGGGCCACAGAAACGTTATTAGGGCCACAGAATTTTTACTCAGGGACAGACAGAATTGTTACTGAGTGCCAGAGAATTGTTACTCAGGGACAGACAGAATTGTTACTGAGTGCCAGAGAATTCTTACTCAGGGCCACAGAATTCATTCTCAGGGACAGACAGAATTGTTACTCAGGGACAGACAGAATTGTTACTGAGTGCCAGAGAATTGTTACTCAGGGACAGACAGAATTGTTACTGAGTGCCAGAGAATTGTTACTCAGGGACAGACAGAATTGTTACTGAGTGCCAGAGAATTGTTACTCAGGGACAGACAGAATTGTTACTGAGTGCCAGAGAATTGTTACTCAGGGACAGACAGAATTGTTACTGAGTGCCAGAGAATTGTTACTCGCACAGACACAAAATTGTTACTTGCACAGACACAGAATTGTTACTCGCACAGACACAGAATTGTTACTCAGGGCCACAGAATTCATACTCAGGGATAGACAGAATTGTTACTGAGTGCCAGAGAATTGTTACTCAGGGACAGACAGAATTGTTACTGAGTGCCAGAGAATTGTTACTCAGGGACAGACAGAATTGTTACTGAGTGCCAGAGAATTGTTACTCGCACAGACACAAAATTGTTACTTGCACAGACACAGAATTGTTACTCGCACAGACACAGAATTGTTACTCAGGGCCACAGAATTCATACTCAGGGACAGACAGAATTGTTACTGAGTGCCAGAGAATTGTTACTTAGGGACAGACAGAATTGTTACTGAGTGCCAGAGAATTGTTACTCAGGGACAGACAGAATTGTTACTGAGTGCCAGAGAATTGTTACTCGCACAGACACAAAATTGTTACTTGCACAGACACAGAATTGTTACTCGCACAGACACAGAATTGTTACTCAGGGCCACAGAATTCATACTCAGGGACAGACAGAATTGTTACTGAGTGCCAGAGAATTGTTACTCAGGGACAGACAGAATTGTTACTGAGTGCCAGAGAATTGTTACTCAGGGACAGACAGAATTGTTACTGAGTGCCAGAGAATTGTTACTCAGGGACAGACAGAATTGTTACTGAGTGCCAGAGAATTGTTACTCGCACAGACACAAAATTGTTACTTGCACAGACACAGAATTGTTACTCGCACAGACACAGAATTGTTACTCAGGGCCACAGAATTCATACTCAGGGACAGACAGAATTGTTACTGAGTGCCAGAGAATTGTTACTCAGGGACAGACAGAATTGTTACTGAGTGCCAGAGAATTGTTACTCAGGGACAGACAGAATTGTTACTGAGTGCCAGAGAATTGTTACTCGCACAGACACAAAATTGTTACTTGCACAGACACAGAATTGTTACTCGCACAGACACAGAATTGTTACTCGCACAGACACAGAATTGTTACTCAGGGCCACAGAATTCATACTCAGGGACAGACAGAATTGTTACTGAGTGCCAGAGAATTGTTACTCAGGGACACCTAATCGTTGAATTAAATAGTATGTCAGACAACATGCAGAGGAGTGGCAGAGGAGGCAATGTTTTAGGAGCGAGCAGACGTGGCAGCAGAGGAAGGGGTCGAGGCAGCAGTATTCGCAGCCAGAGGCCAGTGCTCCCGGTGTCATCCAGCGGTCGTGTCTCCACCGACAACCCTGCCGTCATTGATTGGTTGGCTCGGTCGTCTTCCTCTTCCCAGGTCACCTCTGACACCTACAGCCAACGGTCGGTGGGTACGTCAGACACAACCGTTAGTTGGCATGGCCCGGGACCAAGCCCACTGAAATCACGTGTCCTCTACCTGCCCCTGTCCTTTGCTGTTCCCTCACCAAGCGAAGTATCGCATGCTGTGGGCTCAGCCCCACTGTACAGTGAGGAAGAGCTAACAGAGGGCGGTCAGGAACGGGGGGAGACATCGGCCTTTTCAGCAGCCAAGCGAACAAGTACTGGCGAGGAGAGTGGCTCGGTAGCCGGTCTAGAGACAGGTCTGTCTCCTGACCCAGACGCAGCCGAGGGGGCTAGTAGTGAGGCGGAGACCCTACTTGATGATGAGGAGGTTGATCGCACTTGGCAGCCTCGTCGTCATCAGGCAATTTCTTCCGCATCATCAGGAGAAGAGGGTGGCAGCTTGGCAGCGAGCAAAACAGTCGGTGGGTTGCCCAGGAGACAGCAGCAGGGTCGCATCAGTGTCAGTGGAGCCAAACGTCCACGGAGTAGAGCACCAGCTCCACTGCAGCCTACCACCACGGCCAGTAGTGGTGCCGGTGCGCACGGAGGAAGTAGCAGTCAGCCAGTGAAGAGTAGCGGGGGCAAAGTTTCCTACTCGGTGGTGTGGCAATTTTTCCTCAAGCCGCCCGAGGAAGTAAACGTAGCCGTATGTCGACTATGTGGCCAGAAATGCAAGCGTGGCCAGGGGGCCCATGTTGGGACTACAGCGTTGCGTCAGCATATGCAGCGTCACCATTCGGTGGCCTGGGAAAACCGTGATAAACATACGGCGGTTCTGCCTGCCCCAGCCCCCGCTCCATCACCCGCTCCGTTACTTGCTCCGTCACCCGACGTCGTCAATCGCCCTCTATCAGCCAGTCAAGGCTCCAACACCTCTGCTGAGGGGAGTTGTCGCTCATTGGCATCTTCCGCTCGTTCAGATGCTCCTTCTCCTGCTACTCCTCTTCTCGGATTCCGTCAACAGTCTTTCTTGGAATCCGTATCCAAGAGACAACAGTTTGCGAGCACGCACCCGACGGTGCAAAAGCTGAACGTCCTCCTGTCCAAGTTGCTGGTGCTGCAGTCCCTCCCTTTCCAACTGGTGGACTCAGCACCTTTCCGAGAAATGATGGCTTGTGCCGCGCCGCGGTGGAGAGTGCCAAGCCGTCATTTCTTTGCCCAAAAGGCAGTGCCAGCCCTGCATTCACATGTAGAAGAGATGGTGGGCCAGTCTTTGAGCATGTCGGTCTCTGCCAAAGTGCACGGCAGCGCCGACGTGTGGAGCTGTAACTACGGTCAGGGACAGTACATGTCATTTACGGCCCACTGGGTGAACGTGGTGCCGGCACAGCCGCACCAGCAACTTGGACAGGTCACGACGCTTTTGCCTCCACGTTTGCACGTCCTTGGTCCAGCAAGCATGTCCGCCTCTACCACCTCTTTTTCCGCCGTGTCCTCAGCCGCCACCCCCGTGCCAAGTCCCATTACCCGACCGGCATATCACATGTGCAGGGCGCAACGGTGTCACGCTGTGCTGCACCTGGTATGCCTTGGCGAACGTAGTCACACAGGGGAGGAACTGCTGAGTGTAATGAACAGAGAAATCGACAGATGGCTGTCTCCGCGCAAACTAAAAATCGGAACCATGTTGACTGACAACGGAAAGAACATGGTGTCTGCTCTGCGTCAAGGAAGGTTGTGCCATGCGCCATGCATGGCTCACGTGTTCAATCTGGTTGTCAAGCGGTTCCTAAAATCCACCATCCCACTGCAAGACATCCTTAAAATGTCACGTAAACTGTGCATGCATTTCAGCCATTCCTACACCGCAAAGAACACCCTCATTGAGCTGCAGCGGCAGAACGGAATTCCACAGCATCGCCTGATCTGCGACGTTGCAACAAGGTGGAATTCAACCCTACACATGTTAGACCGCCTTTACGAGCAGCGAAAGGCCATCACCGATTTCCTGATGTTACAAGCGGATAAAGGTACTCCCCTGTGTAACTTAGATGTCAGCCATTGGCAGCTCATGCGTGACACCTGCCGCTTGCTCAGGCCCTTTGAGGAGGCCACGCTATTCGTGAGTCGGCAGGACTATGGGATGAACGACGTCATTCCTCTGTTGCACGTCCTGGAACAAATGCTGTTAACAATGGCTGGTCAGGGTGCGGTAGACGTGGCGCACAGATCTCAACGCCACATGACCCCTGTGGGGGCAGGACAGGAAGAAGAGGAGGAGGTAGAGGAGGACATTTGTGCTCAGGAATTATTGAGTGAAATGGGTGGTTTTTCCACTCAGCGGACAGGAGTGGAGGAGCAGGAGCATCTGGTAGAGGAGGAGGAGGAGGAGACAGAGGACCCAGACGCACCGTGGCAGTATGCTCTGGAGATGGAGGCAGGGAGTCCCTCGCATTCCTTGGCACAAATGGCCCATAGCATGCTCGGTTGCTTGCGTAGCGACAGCCGAATAATAACCATCAGACAGAGGGATGACTTTTGGCTGTCCACCTTGTTGGACCCTCGCCGAGGGTCCAACATGGTGGCCTTTTTCACACCTGCTGAGAGGGAGGCCAAAATTACGTACTATAAAAACCACCTATGTAGTCAGTTGGTCTCTGCCTTTGTGCGCCAATGTCCATCCTCAGACACTGTGGGCCCTGTGCGCTCGCGTTCCGCTGGCATGGCAGCAGGGGAGGGGTGGGGTGGTAGGAGCAGTGGCAGCTCCACCAGCAGTGGCTGCCTCAGTCTGCAGTCGATGATGAGTAGCTTTCTTCACCAGCGCAGTGAGGAAACTACTAACCAGCCGCAGCAGCAGCAGCAGCATCAGGTGGACCTGGAGCAGGAGCTCAAACAACAGGCTTGGGCCTACTTGGACAGCACCCTGCCAACCGAGGTAGACAATCCCCTTGACTACTGGGCAACGAAACTTGACCTTTGGCCCCAACTAGCTGAATTTGCCCTTGAAAGGCTGTCATGCCCGGCCAGTAGCGTGGCATCGGAGCGCGTGTTTAGTGCGGCAGGAGGTATTGTAACTCCGCGGAGGACACGACTGTCCACCCAAAGTGTGGAGAGACTCACGTTTGTGAAAATGAATCAGGCGTGGATTAGTCTGGATTTCAAACCACCAGTTCCTGACACAACTGACTAAATCCGCCATGAATCATGCCTCAAACATGTGCCACTTTGAGGTCTCCTCACACACTGCTGGTGTGTTGAATTTTTTGACATAGGGTGCTGGCAGATTATGGGCCTCCTATAGCTGCTGCCAGGCCCCTAATCTGCCATAGGCCCCTATATACCGCTTCCTCATGCTGCTGCCAGGTCCAGAGTCTCTCATGGGTCCCTGTACGGCCTCCCATTGCTGCTGTCTCCATCGCCACACTCTGCCATGTGCCACTTTCAGGTCTCCTCACACACTGCTGGTGTGTAGAATTTTTTGACATAGGGTGCTGGCAGATTATGGGCCTCCCATAGCTGCTGCCAGGCCCCTAATCTGCCATGGGCCCCTATATACCGCCTCCTCATGCTGCTGCCAAGTCTAGAGTCTGTCATGGGTCCCTGTACGGCCTCCCATTGCTGCTGTCTCCATCGCCACACTCTGCCATGTGCCACTTTCAGGTCTCTTCACACTGCTGGTGTGTTAAATTTTTTGACATAGGGTGCAGGCAGATTACGGGCCTCACATAGCTGCTGCCAGGCCCCTAATCTGCCATGGGCCCCTATATACCGCCTCCTCATGCTGCTGCCAAGTCTAGAGTCTCTCATGGGTCCCTGTACGGCCTCCCATTGCTGCTGTCTCCATCGCCACACTCTGCCATGTGCCACTTTCAGGTCTCTTCACACTGCTGGTGTGTTTAATTTTTTGACATAGGGTGCAGGCAGATTACGGGCCTCACATAGCTGCTGCCAGGCCCCTAATCTGCCATGGGCCCCTATATACCGCCTCCTCATGCTGCTGCCAAGTCTAGAGTCTGTCATGGGTCCCTGTACGGCCTCCCATTGCTGCTGTCTCCATCGCCACACTCTGCCATGTGCCACTTTCAGGTCTCTTCACACTGCTGGTGTGTTAAATTTTTTGACATAGGGTGCAGGCAGATTACGGGCCTCACATAGCTGCTGCCAGGCCCCTAATCTGCCATGGGCCCCTATATACCGCCTCCTCATGCTGCTGCCAAGTCTAGAGTCTCTCATGGGTCCCTGTACGGCCTCCCATTGCTGCTGTCTCCATCGCCACACTCTGCCATGTGCCACTTTCAGGTCTCTTCACACTGCTGGTGTGTTTAATTTTTTGACATAGGGTGCAGGCAGATTACGGGCCTCACATAGCTGCTGCCAGGCCCCTAATCTGCCATGGGCCCCTATATACCGCCTCCTCATGCTGCTGCCAAGTCTAGAGTCTGTCATGGGTCCCTGTACGGCCTCCCATTGCTGCTGTCTCCATCGCCACACTCTGCTGCCATGTGCCACTTTCAGGTCTCTTCACACTGCTGGTGTGTTAAATTTTTTGACATAGGGTGCAGGCAGATTACGGGCCTCACATAGCTGCTGCCAGGCCCCTAATCTGCCATGGGCCCCTATATACCGCCTCCTCATGCTGCTGCCAAGTCTAGAGTCTGTCATGGGTCCCTGTACGGCCTCCCATTGCTGCTGTCTCCATCGCCACACTCTGCTGCCATGTGCCACTTTCAGGTCTCTTCACACTGCTGGTGTGTTAAATTTTTTGACATAGGGTGCAGGCAGATTACGGGCCTCACATAGCTGCTGCCAGGCCCCTAATCTGCCATGGGCCCCTATATACCGCCTCCTCATGCTGCTGCCAAGTCCAGAGTCTCTCATGGGTCCCTGTACGGCCTCCCATTGCTGCTGTCTCCATCGCCACACTCTGCTGCCATGTGCCACTTTCAGGTCTCTTCACACTGCTGGTGTGTTTAATTTTTTGACATAGGGTGCAGGCAGATTACGGGCCTCACATAGCTGCTGCCAGGCCCCTAATCTGCCATGGGCCCCTATATACCGCCTCCTCATGCTGCTGCCAAGTCTAGAGTCTGTCATGGGTCCCTGTACGGCCTCCCATTGCTGCTGTCTCCATCGCCACACTCTGCTGCCATGTGCCACTTTCAGGTCTCTTCACACTGCTGGTGTGTTTAATTTTTTGACATAGGGTGCAGGCAGATTACGGGCCTCACATAGCTGCTGCCAGGCCCCTAATCTGCCATGGGCCCCTATATACCGCCTCCTCATGCTGCTGCCAAGTCCAGAGTCTCTCATGGGTCCCTGTACGGCCTCCCATTGCTGCTGTCTCCATCGCCACACTCTGCTGCCATGTGCCACTTTCAGGTCTCTTCACACTGCTGGTGTGTTAAATTTTTTGACATAGGGTGCAGGCAGATTACGGGCCTCACATAGCTGCTGCCAGGCCCCTAATCTGCCATGGGCCCCTATATACCGCCTCCTCATGCTGCTGCCAAGTCCAGAGTCTCTCATGGGTCCCTGTACGGCCTCCCATTGCTGCTGTCTCCATCGCCACACTCTGCTGCCATGTGCCACTTTCAGGTCTCTTCACACTGCTGGTGTGTTAAATTTTTTGACATAGGGTGCAGGCAGATTACGGGCCTCACATAGCTGCTGCCAGGCCCCTAATCTGCCATGGGCCCCTATATACCGCCTCCTCATGCTGCTGCCAAGTCCAGAGTCTGTCATGGGTCCCTGTACGGCCTCCCATTGCTGCTGTCTCCATCGCCACACTCTGCTGCCATGTGCCACTTTCAGGTCTCTTCACACTGCTGGTGTGTTTAATTTTTTGACATAGGGTGCAGGCAGATTACGGGCCTCACATAGCTGCTGCCAGGCCCCTAATCTGCCATGGGCCCCTATATACCGCCTCCTCATGCTGCTGCCAAGTCCAGAGTCTGTCATGGGTCCCTGTACGGCCTCCCATTGCTGCTGTCTCCATCGCCACACTCTGCTGCCATGTGCCACTTTCAGGTCTCTTCACACTGCTGGTGTGTTTAATTTTTTGACATAGGGTGCAGGCAGATTACGGGCCTCACATAGCTGCTGCCAGGCCCCTAATCTGCCATGGGCCCCTATATACCGCCTCCTCATGCTGCTGCCAAGTCTAGAGTCTGTCATGGGTCCCTGTACGGCCTCCCATTGCTGCTGTCTCCATCGCCACACTCTGCTGCCATGTGCCACTTTCAGGTCTCTTCACACTGCTGGTGTGTTAAATTTTTTGACATAGGGTGCAGGCAGATTACGGGCCTCACATAGCTGCTGCCAGGCCCCTAATCTGCCATGGGCCCCTATATACCGCCTCCTCATGCTGCTGCCAAGTCCAGAGTCTCTCATGGGTCCCTGTACGGCCTCCCATTGCTGCTGTCTCCATCGCCACACTCTGCTGCCATGTGCCACTTTCAGGTCTCTTCACACTGCTGGTGTGTTAAATTTTTTGACATAGGGTGCAGGCAGATTACGGGCCTCACATAGCTGCTGCCAGGCCCCTAATCTGCCATGGGCCCCTATATACCGCCTCCTCATGCTGCTGCCAAGTCTAGAGTCTGTCATGGGTCCCTGTACGGCCTCCCATTGCTGCTGTCTCCATCGCCACACTCTGCTGCCATGTGCCACTTTCAGGTCTCTTCACACTGCTGGTGTGTTAAATTTTTTGACATAGGGTGCAGGCAGATTACGGGCCTCACATAGCTGCTGCCAGGCCCCTAATCTGCCATGGGCCCCTATATACCGCCTCCTCATGCTGCTGCCAAGTCCAGAGTCTCTCATGGGTCCCTGTACGGCCTCCCATTGCTGCTGTCTCCATCGCCACACTCTGCTGCCATGTGCCACTTTCAGGTCTCTTCACACTGCTGGTGTGTTAAATTTTTTGACATAGGGTGCAGGCAGATTACGGGCCTCACATAGCTGCTGCCAGGCCCCTAATCTGCCATGGGCCCCTATATACCGCCTCCTCATGCTGCTGCCAAGTCTAGAGTCTCTCATGGGTCCCTGTACGGCCTCCCATTGCTGCTGTCTCCATCGCCACACTCTGCCATGTGCCACTTTCAGGTCTCTTCACACTGCTGGTGTGTTTAATTTTTTGACATAGGGTGCAGGCAGATTACGGGCCTCACATAGCTGCTGCCAGGCCCCTAATCTGCCATGGGCCCCTATATACCGCCTCCTCATGCTGCTGCCAAGTCTAGAGTCTGTCATGGGTCCCTGTACGGCCTCCCATTGCTGCTGTCTCCATCGCCACACTCTGCTGCCATGTGCCACTTTCAGGTCTCTTCACACTGCTGGTGTGTTTAATTTTTTGACATAGGGTGCAGGCAGATTACGGGCCTCACATAGCTGCTGCCAGGCCCCTAATCTGCCATGGGCCCCTATATACCGCCTCCTCATGCTGCTGCCAAGTCCAGAGTCTCTCATGGGTCCCTGTACGGCCTCCCATTGCTGCTGTCTCCATCGCCACACTCTGCTGCCATGTGCCACTTTCAGGTCTCTTCACACTGCTGGTGTGTTAAATTTTTTGACATAGGGTGCAGGCAGATTACGGGCCTCACATAGCTGCTGCCAGGCCCCTAATCTGCCATGGGCCCCTATATACCGCCTCCTCATGCTGCTGCCAAGTCTAGAGTCTGTCATGGGTCCCTGTACGGCCTCCCATTGCTGCTGTCTCCATCGCCACACTCTGCCATGTGCCACTTTCAGGTCTCTTCACACTGCTGGTGTGTTTAATTTTTTGACATAGGGTGCAGGCAGATTACGGGCCTCACATAGCTGCTGCCAGGCCCCTAATCTGCCATGGGCCCCTATATACCGCCTCCTCATGCTGCTGCCAAGTCTAGAGTCTGTCATGGGTCCCTGTACGGCCTCCCATTGCTGCTGTCTCCATCGCCACACTCTGCTGCCATGTGCCACTTTCAGGTCTCTTCACACTGCTGGTGTGTTAAATTTTTTGACATAGGGTGCAGGCAGATTACGGGCCTCACATAGCTGCTGCCAGGCCCCTAATCTGCCATGGGCCCCTATATACCGCCTCCTCATGCTGCTGCCAAGTCCAGAGTCTCTCATGGGTCCCTGTACGGCCTCCCATTGCTGCTGTCTCCATCGCCACACTCTGCTGCCATGTGCCACTTTCAGGTCTCTTCACACTGCTGGTGTGTTAAATTTTTTGACATAGGGTGCAGGCAGATTACGGGCCTCACATAGCTGCTGCCAGGCCCCTAATCTGCCATGGGCCCCTATATACCGCCTCCTCATGCTGCTGCCAAGTCCAGAGTCTCTCATGGGTCCCTGTACGGCCTCCCATTGCTGCTGTCTCCATCGCCACACTCTGCCATGTGCCACTTTCAGGTCTCTTCACACTGCTGGTGTGTTTAATTTTTTGACATAGGGTGCAGGCAGATTACGGGCCTCACATAGCTGCTGCCAGGCCCCTAATCTGCCATGGGCCCCTATATACCGCCTCCTCATGCTGCTGCCAAGTCTAGAGTCTGTCATGGGTCCCTGTACGGCCTCCCATTGCTGCTGTCTCCATCGCCACACTCTGCCATGTGCCACTTTCAGGTCTCTTCACACTGCTGGTGTGTTTAATTTTTTGACATAGGGTGCAGGCAGATTACGGGCCTCACATAGCTGCTGCCAGGCCCCTAATCTGCCATGGGCCCCTATATACCGCCTCCTCATGCTGCTGCCAAGTCCAGAGTCTCTCATGGGTCCCTGTACGGCCTCCCATTGCTGCTGTCTCCATCGCCACACTCTGCTGCCATGTGCCACTTTCAGGTCTCTTCACACTGCTGGTGTGTTAAATTTTTTGACATAGGGTGCAGGCAGATTACGGGCCTCACATAGCTGCTGCCAGGCCCCTAATCTGCCATGGGCCCCTATATACCGCCTCCTCATGCTGCTGCCAAGTCTAGAGTCTCTCATGGGTCCCTGTACGGCCTCCCATTGCTGCTGTCTCCATCGCCACACTCTGCTGCCATGTGCCACTTTCAGGTCTCTTCACACTGCTGGTGTGTTTAATTTTTTGACATAGGGTGCAGGCAGATTACGGGCCTCACATAGCTGCTGCCAGGCCCCTAATCTGCCATGGGCCCCTATATACCGCCTCCTCATGCTGCTGCCAAGTCCAGAGTCTGTCATGGGTCCCTGTACGGCCTCCCATTGCTGCTGTCTCCATCGCCACACTCTGCTGCCATGTGCCACTTTCAGGTCTCTTCACACTGCTGGTGTGTTAAATTTTTTTGACATAGGGTGCTGGCAGATTACGGGCCTCCCATTGCTGCTGCCAGACATGTAATCTGCCATGGGCCCCCGTACCGACTCCTCATGCTGTGACGTTGCAACAAGGTGTAATTCAACCCTACATATGTTAGACCGCCTTTACGAACAGCTAAAGGCCATCACAGATTTCCTGATGTTAAAAGCGGATAAAGGTACTCCCTGTGTAACTTAGATGTCAGCCATTGTCAGCTCATGTGTGACACCTGCGCTTGCTCAGGCCCTTTGAGGAGGCCACGCTATTCGTGAGTCGGCAGGACTATGGGATGAATGAGGTCAAATCGGCCATGGGCCCCCGTACCGCCTGTTCACGCTGATGCTGGTCCCACAGTGTGACCTGGGTCCCTGTACGGCCTCCCATTGCTTCCACTCTGCCATGTGCCACTTTGAAATCTCCTCACACTCCTGCGGTTGTCCATTTTGTCATAGGTTGCTGGCAGATTACAGGCCTTCCATAGGTGCCACCAAGCCCCATATCGGCCATGGGCCCCCGTACCGCCTGGTCACGCTGCTGCTGGGCCCACAGTGTGACCTGGGTCCCTGTACCGCCTCCCATTGCTCCCACTCTGCCATGTGCCACTTTCAGGTCTCCTCACGCTCCTGCTGGTTTCCATTTTGTCATAGGTTGCTGTATGGCCTCCCATTGCTGCTGCCTCCACCGCCACACTGTGGCTCCAAACACTGGTTTTGGCCCCGTGACTGGCCAAAGGAGTGAAGTGTGCAGTGATTCTAAGATCGACGGCACTCATCTGCATGTCATACTGACAGACAGTATTATTTCTCTTCCCCAGCAGACTCCAAGGGCATTTAAATTAAAGGTACAGTGTTCTGCACTAATATTAAGTCTCTCTGAAGCCTAGAAACACCCTTTTTTAAGTTAAATTCACAGCGAATTTATTCGACTCGAATCGAATATTGTCCACGAATTCGCCGAATCAGTCGAATCGAATTTTTCATTTCTTCGCTCATCTCTAGTGGCAATCAGCAACTTATAGGGGGACTTCCAGACTGTAGCGGGCATTCTGACACTGGTGGGGGAACTGACTTGGTGTCACTGACATCCCTGGTGTCAGTGCTAATAAACAGCACTGACACTGTACTAATGGCACTGGGCAGGAAGCGGTTAACATGTGGGGCGATCAAAGGGTTAACTGTATGCTGTTTTACTCTGTGCTGTGTGTTTGACACTGTAAGCACGCTGCTTTGTATGGCTCTGCTAATGAAGCCATGCAAAGCAGTGTGCTGGAGCTGACAGGGGAGAGATCTGTTGTCTGAATGGGGACAAATTCCAACACTCCTAAACTTCATGGAAAGTCTTATTATATATTATTTAATACACGTACTTACAGTACATAGTTCTGTCAGTTTCCGCAGTGCATATATATATATATATATAATTCACAACAGTCCCTGCCCTCAAGGAGCTTACGGTCTCCCTAACTCACATTCATGTATACATATATCAGTGCCGATTTAGACAGGATCCAATTAACCTACCAGCATGTCTTTAAAGTGTGGGAGGAAACAGGAATATCCAGAGGAAACCAGTGGCAAGCACAGGGAGAACATGCAAACTCCAGGCAGGTAGTGCCATGTTGGACATTTGAACTGATGTCTTCCAAAAGGATGAAGGCTGGTATAGCTGCAAAGAAAGGATCAGCTTCATATTAATGGCCATAGCTTTAGAATGGGATGTCCTACACAGAGCATTGACCTCAACCCTTCTGAAACCTACTGAATTGGAATTCCAAATGTGAGCCCAGTGTGCCAAAGAGCTTTAGACAATTAAGGAGCAGAAAAGTCTGAGCCAATTGGAGTATGAGAAAGAAAACTGGCTGGGCTGCAGAGCCTCATGAAAATTGTAGTTCTTAAAGAAGCACTGTATTATACTTGTTTATAGAGACTTCTAGCTACTAGAATTCAGTCCCCACAAATCCTTGATGCTACACGGGGAGAGCTTCACAGTCTTTCCCAGGTAAACTGATCGAGATCTGAACAGTCCTGGGGAGAGAGTGGCGTGGACAGATTTGCCAAAGTCTGTGCCCCACAACCAATGGACCTAAGCCATTAAAGAGGAGCTATGAGGAACTGTTGCTGTGCCTATTCTCCCACATCAGGGAAAGGGGATGGACTTGCATCTGAACTAGCTAAACCTGCCTTCAGAGACTGATTTAATAGAAGAATTGCAGCGGTTTCCGGGTCCGAGTGGAGAGACTGCAAATTGTGTGGGAGCTGCTGATCACCAAACCATTAGGACCTGATTAGCCACCAGCCAGAAAGTGGTGAGCTGAACTACATATCCTTCACACCTGCCACAAACTGTTAGCCCAAACAGAGACAGCACCTACTTGCTGCTTGGCCTCTGTTATTTAGTGATGCTCGTAAAAGGACAGTGCACCACCTAAAGAAGGGCCCCATTGTAAGCCGACCAATGTTGACTACCATGCACCAGGGATTTTCAGACACTTTCAGGGGTACTCCATTCACTAGAGATTCATACACCCACCTGGTGTCCAGTATACACCAGGACCCTTTTATTCCTCTGAACTAGTTGAGGTTTTTTAGAGACTCTAGTTACCGGTAGTAATTTCATTGTGTCTTGCCATAGCCCTTGAGTGCCAGCTGGAGGATAATTACCATTTCAGCCTTCATAGCACTCTTAAGTCTGTGTAATTACCTGTTTACTGATTTACCCTTTTCTTTGTTTGCTTTGCCATAGACATCCTCCCAGAACCACTTAAAAAACGTTTGTGGGTTTTCTTGCAAAATTGTCAGTGCTTTTTCATTTGTTTTTGCAAAAAATAAAACACCCAGTGGTGATTTGTCAAGGTCCTACCTTTCTTCAGAGCTTGTGCATCTCAATGAGCTGGCATCCATCTTGGTTTTCTGCAAAGCATGGTGGGAACCTTTATGCCTTCAGGCTTCTGCGGCTCCTCCTCAGAAGGGTGTGGTTGAGCACATTTAAACCTGCTGTCTGCAAGTGTGCGCTGCACTTGTGTCCTGTATGTTGCCCTGTTGCAAGCTCTTGTGTTGTTCCCATTGCTCTCCTGGGCAATGTTCATGAGAGGCTCGGCTTTCCAGGGACTATCCCGCCTCATTGGATGTGACTGCTGTCAATCACAGCCAGTGAGCCAATGAAGAGAGAGAGGGGGCAGGGCCAAGCAGTAGCTCTGTGTGTGAATGGACATACAGAGCAGTGGATTGGGAGCAAGCATAGCAAGCTGCTAAGGAGGGGCCAGGAGTGTAAGCAGGAGACCCGAGAAGAGGAGGATCAGGGCTGCTCTATGCAAAGCCACTAAGACATGTGTCAATTTCAGATGGAGGGGATCCTCCCATGCCACCCCATTTATCTAATCTACACATTTTATTTAAAAAATATCTACCTAAATGCCCCAGTTTCTTACCAGAAATGAAGGTTACGTGACAGGGCAAGTCCCATGCCTTCTTTCCTCTGGTCTGAAGTGTAGGAGAGTCCTTCTTCCAGTGCCCATGTCCTTCCAGTGCTTGACGATATGGTGTTTGGATCTAGGGAGACTTATAGCATCATGAAAACTCCAGACTCCGAACACTTGGAATAGTGACAAAACCAGTGCAACCATCTTCCCAGATGTTCTCAGGAGATTCACACTTAGGGTATATCTTCAGCACACAAGAGGTGCTTCTCAATAGGCCTCGAAGGCATCGTAAAACCAAGCCACAGTACCTGCTACATGAAGGTGAGGGGTAGCAAAGTTTATCCATCTTCCCCTATGTGTCCTCCTCGGTTCACCCCTGCAGAGGGCCCTCACACATCTTCTCTGGTGCCTGGTGATTGACCCAGTGCTGACACATAGAGGAGGAAAAAATCTTCAACCTCTGTAAGCTCTGACAGGTTTTTCTAGAGCTTATATATACTTTCCTAATGGCCAAATATTACAACAGGTGAGGATGTGCTGAAAGGGAGAAGGTTAGTGTATGGCCTTTTTATATTGCCCTTCATGGCAAAGTAATGGTTCAAGGAAGACTGACTAGCTGCCAAAGCAAAAGGGATTGTGACTCACCTACCGCCTGAACTGGGGGATACAGGAAACCTGGGATACAGAAAGTAACTTTAGATAAAAAGCAGATAAAGGAATCCAAGATAATTTTAGTTGTTGGTAAAAAAAGTCATAAATACAGCCAAAGCGTTTTGAGGGCAACACTACCCCTGAATCAGGGCTTAACACAGGATAAAACTTGGATGGACTTAGAGAAAACAGTGACTTCACAGATCTATATTAGAACCAGTATTAAACTCTCCATGTATTGTATCAGCTTAACAGCAATTGTCAAGTGCTTACCCCCACAGGATTCAGCAGCTACTGAGGGGATAAATTCTATCTATCTATCTATCTATCTATCTATCTATCTATGTTCTGCATCTCCAATGTAAGCATTGATAGTGTGATCTCTGTAACTTACAGTTGTGATGAGATAGCGATAACTTCAACCTCAGTTGGATACCACAGTCAGTGACTCAATCGATAAGACATTTTGTAGATCTTTTGAAGTTTATTCCATAAACTGAGAGAATCTTACAACAGTGAACATTCGATAGGTCAAAAGATCACAATATTTCCTGCTCCATGACATGTGGCTAGAGCTTCAATGCATGTCTAGGAAAGGGGGAGGGCTATCTATACAGCATTAACTAAACCAAAGGAAAGGGAGGAGCAGAAACAAAATGTAGAAACACTTAAAGGCATATGACAGTCAAAATGACAGTAAGGTGAAACATGACTATCAAATCTATCTATCCGTCTATCTATCTATCTATCTATCTATCTATCTATCTATCTATCTATCTATATTTCTATCTATCTATCTATCTATCTATCTATCTATCTCATAGGTTATTGGCCCTTTTAAACCCCTTGGCAAGACATCACACTGCATATTTTTACTACCTTGCCTTGATGGATAGTGCAAGGAGAAGGAAGAAGAAGACTGTGATTGGTGCACAGGCTACAAGAATGCCAGCCCCTAGAAGCAGTTCAAGGAGGACTCTAACTGGATGCCATGGCCAGGAAATGTGGCCCCAACTACCTCCCAAAACTGGGGGATTATATCTATCTATATATTTATGTATGACGGACCACCCTGACTGGGTGTCTCTGCCAAACGGTGCCTCCTGCCCTCCAAACCCTCCAGACCGACAGCTAATACCATCCCTTTAACCCAAGCATAAAACGCAGAAGAGATGTTGGGGTAAAACCAAAGGAACAACTGTTTATTAAAACCCAGACTCATACTTTATACTCCCAGGAGGACATTCCCATCTTGGGAATATTAGTATAGATAAGATAAGCTTTACAACCAGTAAAAACATGAAAATGCAACCTTTAAACATTCATCTAATTAACAACTAGGCACCTAGAAAAGTCTTATCAGTATGGCTAGTAGTCACACAGATTCCTCACCCTGCCTCCCTTGCCTATGTGTTGGAAAATATGTCCACAATAAGTCTTGATTAGCCAGGGCATGCCCACCAGGATGCTGTAAAACAGTTCAACAGCCCTGGATACAGTACATTACACCACTCGTTTCTAAATGTACCACCCCAGATCCAGCAAATGGAACATCTTCAGCGGAAATAGTATAAAAAGTTAATAAAGTTGGTAGTAGCTGGGGAAAAATGGACAAATGCTGCATTATGTAGCTCTCTTGAGGCCCAGCCGGGGCAAGATAAGAAATATGCCCAAAAAGAGTTCCATATCCTGGGCTGGTGAAGGTGCGTCTGCACGATCTGTCCAACACAATGTTCTCGCAGATGCACCACTGTCCTGGGGACTTCCTGGCCGCATAATCCCAGTAGATAGTCCCGGCCTATCAAAGGGTTTCAGGACCCGACTCTCCTCCATGCTCTGACTGAGAAGCAGACAAAAACTTTGGTATCCTCCATGGGCCACCATAATCTGAAGGCTAGCCCATAGTCCCCAACAAAGGCCCTTGTCCTAGTTGGGTCTGTCACTCTATCTATCTATCTATCTATCTATCTATCTATCTATCTATCTATCTATCTATCTATCTATCTATCTCATATGTCTTTGTACATTGAAATGTTTTGTGCTGACATTTGTGGATAGACATTTCCCTATCTATCCGTGATTCTGCCCTTCAGATGCTGCTTGTCCTTTACATACCACAGAAAATGGAAAATATGTACAAATGTAGAGTTTATGTACACAATGGAATTTGCTCCGTACGTTGGATGAGCCATCTGTGTAGCTCAATACTGAAAAATGGTTATACAGTTCAGTGACTCATTAAGTATATAAAATATCAATACAAATTCATTACAATGATGGATAAAGGACACTAAATAACATTGCCCTTCAAGAAAGGTTAAATAAATTTTACAAAGAATTTCCAGTGCAAACAATTCAGTTCTTTCTACATTTATAAAGTGCATGATCATTACAAACCTCATGCTGGGAATTGGAACTTGACACTGTAACTGGTTTCCAAATGGTTAAAGCCCAACTCCAGCCAAGAATTTGTAAAATTTGGATAGACTGGGAGAAGAGTGAGAGCCACTGAAAAGGTTGAAATGCTGTCTAGACATATGGACCCCACACACATACCTCCTTGCCAAACTTGAGGGTACACAGCCTTGGTAGGCGCTGTGGTCAGAATATGGCCAGCTTGTCAGTAGTCACAATGCAGAGTATACTAAATTTGCAAGTCACAAGTTGAGAACTGCATTGGTTGATGTAGTTCTTAAAGTGTAATTATGGGCAAAAAGAATGTCAGTCTGTCCCTAGCATAAGCATGGCAGTTTATGTTTGTCTGGGTCCTCCTTGTCTTATAGTTTTATTACCTGTTGAAAATCCATTATTTTTCCACTTCTCGTACCAAACCAAGCTGTCCAGCAAAAGTGGTGGTTACAAATGGGGCAAGCCATATACGGTTAACAAAGATGCTTTTATTCACATGGTTCAGGGTTGATGCACATGGACGTGCACATGAGCATCCGTGTTTATAACAGTACAATGACATTCCGTCTTTTCTGCAATAAAAAGCTTATATGCTCATTTTTTTTTAGTTGTTTACTGCAGTGCGCCAATATGCTTGTAGGCAGGTTGCCTACATTTGTGGGTTCTGTGTTAGCAGAGCTAGCTAGTCTGCCCAGGTTAGGGAAGGGTTAATTCTTGCCTGCTGTTGCTTTTGCTGGGCTTTCTCATCTTCCCTCTGCTCTTAGGAAAAGTAGGAGGGCTGTACTCTTGCAGTCCAGCCACATGGCAAGAGAAGCAAGAGGCCCACAGAAGGAGATATAACCTTTTGCAACCCACAAGGGGGAGAGCGAGCTCCATGCACGTTCCAAGTGTTGAGATGCTGGGACACTGTCCTGGGACTTGCAGTCCGCCTGAAGATGCTGGCTTTCCAGAGAATCTCCAAGTTATGGACTTTCACCAGAAATGGACCTGGACCTTTATAAGGTATGCCTGGGCAGCCACCATGTAGTACAGTCAGGGATGGGACTCTTTGAACTTGTGTTTTGCATTTTAAATTGTTATGCTGCAGAAGCTCTCAGTAAAGTTTGTTAACCATTTTATGAGCCTGATCTGAAGTAAAAGGGGTGCATGACGGTAAAGGCACATAAATGAACTTGGGTCAGTCAAAGCACATACAGGGTACGAAGCAAGTCCATTACAAAGGTTTAACTCGGTAGGAGGAGTGGAGGAAATAAGCAGTTGTCAATGGTAACCAAGGACTGGCATGGAGTGAATAGCAGCTTGTCTTGAAGCATGGTACTTGGGCAAAGTGAGGTGTCCTCTGGTAATGAGAGGGTTGGTGTTCTGTCTCCCTCCCAAGTGGTTGGTTTCCCATAGGTACCAGGACAGAACCCACGTTATGGAGACCCCCAGTCCAGCCATTGGTACAGGAGAGTGTAAGGAGTTAAGGTCCATGCTAATTGCTTGGCAGGACCCCATTTTGTCACTGGGGGTGAGGTGGCAAAGGTATCCTGGATGGGTGCAATGGGCATAGGCTCAGTGGTGTCCCTCCTAAACAGTTCACGATCAAAGTATGCAGTGACATGGGACAACATGTTTTACTGGGATGCAGTGTATTAGTTCATTGCAGTCAGTGAAGGGCATTGATGGGCACGCACACAGAAAGGTACCCCATGTGCATGCAAGTGACCCCCACCCTTGGGCTTACAGTCACGTATTCAGCAAGTAAGGACCACCTGCCACCCAGCCCACATGTGTAAAGTGTTACCCCTATGTTTTTAATGCATATGTGTCACATGTGTAGTGTAGATTATGTGTGTATAATTTGTGTGTGTGTGGAGGGGGGTTTAGATCTCATTCACATGAGCGTATTTCTTTGCCTGGGAGTCATAGGTGCTTGCATACCATTTGCATACAGGGCAGCAGCCTGTACAAATATATGATAGGCTGACAGACACCATGGCTGTATGAATGTACAAATACAAAGGCTCTCACTGAGGTTGCCCTGCATGAAATCCAGCTCTGCTGACACCAATCTTCTCCATCAAAGAACTCGAACATCAAATACACATTATTCAGCACTACTGTTCCTTTTCTCAATTATGGGCTGGATTAAAGTGATTTTCCGAATTTAAAAACTCTGTGAGTCATACTTGGTTTTGAGAATGTTCCAAAATGCTTTCTATCACCTTCTAGGGTAGTACTAAATGGCCCTTTCACATAAGTATCACATCAAGCAGCAAATCAAGAAAGGTATTCTTCATTTAAGGTCACCTTAAGTTTCTAAATGTGTCCACAAACTAAGGACTGAAAACGCAATGGTTGGCCAAGGGAATTTAGTGCAGCAAATGAAAGACACCTTATAATGAGCTCCCTAAGCAATCGGAAGATGTCCACGTCGCCATCAGCTTAGACCTGGCAGAAATCAGTGGTACACTGATCTACAGTACAGAGAAGTTTGGTCAAAAGAGGTCTTCATGTAAGATCTAAGGCCATATCATGTCCAAATCTATACCTCCATTGTGGAAACCAGGCCAAGCTACTTGCAGTGGTTGCAGTGGTCTGACAAGGAAATTTAGTGCAGCAGATGTAAGACACATCATACTGACCTGTCTTCATGATCGCAAGATGTCCAGGGACACCATCAGCCCAAGCCTATCAGAAACTAATGGAGCCTGGTACACCCATCTACAGTACAGAGAAGTTTGGTCTGAAGAGGTCTTCATGTAAGATTTATGGTCATATCATATTCAAATGTATACCTCCATTGTGGAAACAAGGCCAAGCTTCTTGCAGAGGCTATAGTATTAGGTCAAGGAAATTTAGTGCACCAGATGAAGGACACATCATACTGACCTGTCTTCACAATCGGCAGATGTTCAGGGGCACCATCAGCCCAAATCTGTCAGAAACCAGTGGAACCCTGGTACACGCATGTACAGTCCAGGGAAGTCTGATCAGAAGTGGTCATCATGTAAGATTCATGGCCATATCATGGTCAAATCCATAGTTCCAACATGGAGGCCAAGTGACTCATCTATGCATGAAAATGCAAGAGTTGGTGAGCAGAAAAATGGCAACAGGTTCAGCAAAATCTGCTGACCAATGGAGCAATGGCAGGAAATTTAGTGCACTAGATGAAGTACACATCATACTGACCTGTCTTCACAATCGGCAGATGTTCAGGGGCACCTTCAGCCCAAATCCGTCAGAAACCAGTGGAACCCTGGTACACTTATGTACAGTCCAGGAAAGTCTGATCAGAAGTGGTCATCATGTAAGATTCATGGCCATATCATGGTCAAATCCATAGTTCCAACATGGAGGCCAAGTGACTCACCTAGGCATGAAAATACAAAAGTTGGTGAGCAGAAAAATGGCAACAGGTTCAGAAAAATCTGCTGACACATCCAATGGTGCAATGGCAGCTGATGCATCCAGCTTTAAATATTTGATTGTAAGAGGAGGCATTTTGTTCGCTGAAGGCCTGAAGAGCTGTACAAAGATGATTGTTTGCAAGTGACAATGAATCATGGTGGCCGTTTCTTCAGGAGTGGGGCTGTGTTTATGCATATGGATTTGCAGAGTTTGTGAGAATTAAAGATAAAGTCTAATGGAAAAAAAATATGTGTATACAGTATATATATATATATATATATATATATATATATATATAAAATGTATTTGTTTATTTATTTTCGTTAAACAGGGGCGCTACTTACCAACAATCAAGTGTGTCCTGAGTGCTGATGGCTACTACTTACAGTATTATTTCCTCAGTCTTCTGCCCCTAGACACCTCCACAGTGGTGATGCCATGTTGCTTTGGGGGTTACTACGAGTGGCAGAGCATGAGACAGGCACTCGTCAAAAGTGCTGACTATGCCCAACATTTCCACCTCTGTGCTCCATTTATAGCACCTTTCCTATATGTTCCCACAGTGCTAAACATTCCGTCCAACCTTCAATTATAGAAGGCTTTGCCATATGGCTTGATTCTTATCCATCATGCAGTACCACTAGGAAGGCATCTATCTGGTCCTGAATTCCTTCTGCTGCAGAGTAATGGCCCCAAACATACAAAGTCATGAAGTACTATTTTGGTGAAAAAAAGGACAAGAAGTACTAGAAGAGATAGTATGGGGTCCACAGCTCCCTGATCTGGTAATAGGAACTGAGACAGACTAAATCCACAGAAGAACTGTGGTTATTATTATTATTATTATAATACAGGATTTATGGCGCCCACAGTTTTCTCAGCGCTTTACAATATAAAGGGAGACAGTACAATTACAATACAGTTCAATACAAGAGGGATAGGAGGGCCTGATCCTGGTAGCTTACAATCTAAGAGGGAGGGGCTGGTGGTACAAAAGGTAATAACTGTGGGGTATGGACTGATAGGAGGAATAGAAGATTCTGTTATTAGCTGAGGGCAGGATAGGCTTCCCTGAAGAGATAGGTTTTCAGAGATCGCCTAAAAGTGGGCAGAGTAGGTGATAGTCTGATAGATTGGGGTAAAGAGTTCCAGCAGATAATGGGGGGGGGGCACTGGAGAAGTCCTGGAGATAAGCATGGGAGGAGGAGACAAGGGAGCTAGAGAGCAGGAGGTCGTGGGAGGAGCGGAGAGGACGGGTTGGGTGATATTTGGAGACAAGACTGGTGATGTAATTTGGTTAGTTCTCCTAGATCAGCCCTTCTCAACCAAGGTTCCTCCAGAGGTTGCAAGAGTTTCCTTGAGTAATGAGCAGTTTCTGCTCCTCAGATACAGTATGTAACTACTGACCATGGGCGGACTGACCATATGGAAACTCGGGCACTGCCCGAGGGCCTGGGGTCAGTAGGGGGCCCCATGAGATGCCCCTGGTACCTTTTCACAGGCTTTTTTGAGTTTGGGCAAGGACACAAGGGCCCCATGATCCCCTATTGCCCGGGGGCCACATAAGTTTTCAGTCTGCCCCTGCTACTGACATCAGTGAGCTTTTTAGATATCTGTAAGGGAAGCGTTGTTCCTTCTGACCACCAATGTAAGAAGCATTCTTCCCACTGTGGCCACCTATCTAAGGGGCATTCTTCCCACTGTGACCACCAAGGTAAGGAGCATTCTTCCCACTGTGGCCACATATGTAAGGGGCATTCTTCCCACTGTGAACACCAATGTAAGGGGCATTCATCCCACTGTGACCTCTAATGTAAGGGGCATTCATTCCACTGTGACCACCTATGTAAGGGGCGTTCTTCCCACTGTGGCAACCTATGTAAGGGGCATTCTTCCCACTGTGACCACCAATGTAAGGGGCATTCATCCCACTGTGACCACCTATGTAAGGGGCATTCTTCCCACTGTGATCACCTATGCAAGGGGCATTCATTCCACTGTGACCACCTATGTAAGGGGCGTTCTTCCCACTGTGGCAACCTATGTAAGGGACATTCTTCCCACTGTGACCACCAATGTAAGGGGCATTCATCCCACTGTGACCACCTATGTAAGGGGCATTCTTCCCACTGTGATCACCTATGTAAGGGGCATTCTTCCCACTGTGATCACCTATGCAAGGGGTATTCTTCTCACTGGGACCACCAATGTAAGGGGCGTTCTTCCTATTATGGTCACCTATGTAAGGGGCGTTCTTCCCATTGTGACCACCTATGTAAGGGGCATTCTTCCCACTGGGGCCACCTATGTAAGGGGCGTTCTTCCCACTGTGACCACCTATGTAAGGGGCGTTCTTCCCACTGTGACCACCTATGTAAGGGGCATTCTTCCCACTGTGGTCACCTATGTAAGGGAAGTGTTCTTCCTTCTGACCACCAATGTAAGGGGCATTCTTTCCACTGTGGCCACCTATGTAAGGGGCATTCTTCCCACTGTGACCACCTATGTAAGGGGCGTTCTTCCCAATGTGACTACCTATGTAAGGGGCATTCTTCCCACTGTGGCCACCTATGTAAGGGACATTCTTCCCACTGTGACCACCTATGTAAGGGGCATTCTTCCCACTGTGGCCACCAATGTAAGGGGCATTCTTCCCACTGTGGCCACCTATGTAAGGGGCGTTCTTCCCACTGTGATCACCTATGTAAGGGGCATTCTTCCCATTGTGACCACCTATGTAAGGGGCATTCTTCCCACTGGCCACCAATTGAACAAACATTTTTCCCACTGACCACCAATGTTAGGGACATTCTTTCCACTGACCAAAAATGTAAGAAGCATTCATCCCTCTAAAGGTTCACTGAGACCTGAAAGTTACTTCAAGAGCTCCTTTGTGCTAAAAGGCTTAGAAAGGCTATCCTATATGTTTGGAACTACCTACCTGCTGACTTCTATAAAAAAAAAAAACTGTGTGCAAGTGTACCTAGAAAAAAAGATGCTTTTTTAAAGTCAAAGGGTGGACGTCCCAAATACTGAGATGATTTAGGTTGGACCATTGTAAGTATGTATTTTCCATCCCTGGTAAAGCTGGAAATCGCTGTAGTAGGTACTGCTATTACAGCGATCTCCACTATCTTCCAGGTCCCTCGCTGAGTGGCTGCATTGCTGCATTGTAAAAACAGGAGGTTGGCTGCACAGTGCCATTAAGGGAACATTTATTTCAATTTTCTGAACAAATGCAGCTCATTTTCTGATTGGATGAGGTGGCGAGGCAGGGCAGTGATGTCAACATCTCCACCCCCAATCAAAAATCTCCAATCACAAAATCATTCAGAAAATGCAAAGTGTTTTCTGAATGGATCCCGTGCCGAACAAGCATCTTTCTGTGTTCACTGAATGGCAGACGTATAGTTCTCTGAACCGTGGATGGTGCCAAGGCGAAGGATTACAGCAGGGCATAGCCTTGGATTGGAGGCCAGTAATGCAGCAAAATCTGCTATTTTAACTTTTATTATTATTGCTTTTTTCCTGGAGTTTGATTTAAAAGACCACTGTACTGAAAATACATACAGTATCACTTTAGATAAATTATATGAACATGTGTTATGTCTGACTATCTACCATGGGAAAAATGTAGAAAAAACTTGCAGAGCCATTAAGATTTGCAGTGTATATATGTATATATATATATATTTATAGAATGTACTTCTATTTCCTGTATATATGTATGTGTGTGTGTATATATATATATATATTTTTTTAGATTTATTTATTTAATTTTTTTATTGTTTTATATATATATATATATATATATATATATATATATATATAATTTCGTTTTTATTTTATTTATTTTTTATCCATACACCACAAAGTGTTTCTTCTTAGCTCCAAGCACATCAATTGCTGATACGAGAATTTTTGGAATCTGAAGCTAGGTCCTGTTTGACATGCTGTTTTTGTCCCCCGTTATTCTTCATACCATTCTCTGTAATCTTTAGAGACCGCAGTGTGTGGAAATCCCATTAGGTCAGCAGATTCTGGGTTGCTGAAACCAACAGTCATTCTGCAGTCAGAGTCGATTAGATCACTCACCCTCCCCATTCCAATGTTTGACCAAGCAACAACTGAACCACTTGACCATGTCTGCATGAATTATTGCCTGTCACAGTGAATTGACCCTTTGCTTATTTGTGTTAACAAGGAAATGTACCTAAAATAGAGGCCTCTGAGTAAACGGAAGTCCTTAAAGTGATATTAAACCCTACTCACACCTGAGCGGTTTGTAGCTTGAAGTTCCAGAACGCTGGGGGGGGCTTGGGAGTTAGTATACATCTCTACTTCAAGTGGCCTGAAGCCAAATGCCTAAAGCTCAAAAAAGTTTTGGAGCTACTTTTGTAGCTCAATTTGCGCACATGCGCAGTTTAAGGGTTTATGAGCGTTTTCACCCCTTTTGTCTACAGGTGAAACTCGAAAAATTTGAATATGGTGCAAAAGTTCATTTATTTCAGTAATGCAACTTAAAAGGTGAAACTAATATATGAGATAGACTCATTACATGCAAAGCAAGATAGTTCAAGCCGTGATTTGTCATCATTGTTATGATTATGGCTTACAGCTCATGAAAACCCCAAATCCACAATCTCAGAAAATGAGAATATTCCATGCAATCAATAAAACACGGATTGTACATAGAACAATATCGGATCTCTGAAAAGTAGAAGCATGCATATGTACTCAGTACTTGGTTTGGGCCCCTTTCGCAGCAATTACTGCCTCGATGCGGCGTGGCATGGAAGCTATCAGCCTGTGGCACTGCTGAGGTGTTATGGAAGACCAGGATGCTTCAATAGCGGCCTTCAGCTCTTCTGCATTGTTCGGTCTCATGTCTCTCATCTTTCTCTTGGCAATGCCCCATAGATTCTCTGGGGTTCAGGTCAGGCGAGTTTGCTGGCCGATCAAGCACAGTAATCCCACGGTCATTGAACCAGGTTTTGGTACTTTTGGCAGTGTGGGCAGGTGCCAAGTCCTGCTGGAAAATGAAGTCAGCATCCCCATAAAGCTCGTCTGCGGAAGGAAGCATGAAGTGCTCCAAAATCTCCTGGTAGACGGCTGCGTTGACCCTGGACTTAATGAAGCACAGTGGACCAACACCAGCAGATGACATGGCTCCCCAAATCAACACAGACTGTGGAAACTTCACACTGGACTTCAAGCATCTTGCAGTGTGTGCCTCTCCATTCTTCCTCCATACTCGGGGTCCTTGGGCCTCTCCATTCTTCCTCCATACTCGGGGTCCTTGGGCCTCTCCATTCTTCCTCCATACTCGGGGTCCTTGTGCCTCTCCATTCTTCCTCCATACTCGGGGTCCTTGTGCCTCTCCATTCTTCCTCCATACTCTGGGTCCTTGGTTTCCAAATGAGATGCAAAAGTTGCTCTCATCAGAAAAGAGGACTTTGGACCACTGAGCACCAGACCAGGTCTGTTTTTCTTTAGCCCAGATAAGAAGCTTCTGACTTTGTTTGTTGTTCAGGAGCGGCTTGACAAGAGGAATACGATATTTGAATCCCATGTCCAGGATTAGTCTGTGTGTGGTGGCTCTTGATGCATTGACTCCAGCCTCAGTCCTCTCCTTGTGAAAGTCCCCAACACTTTTGAATGGCCTTTTCCTGACAATCCTCTCCAGGCTGCGGTCATCCCTGCTGCTTGTGCACCTTTTTCTTCCACACTTTTCCCTTCCACATAACTTTCTATTAATGTGCTTTGATACAGCACTTTGGGAACATCCAACTTCTTTTGCAATTACCTTTTGAGGCTTTCCCTTCTTATGGAGGGTGTCAATGATGGTTTTCTGCACAACTGTCAGGTCAGCAGTCTTTCCCATGATTGTGATTCCTACTGAACCAGACTGAGAGACCATTTAAAGGCTCAGGAACCCTTTGCAGGTGTTATGGCTTAATTATCTGATTAGAGTGGGACACTTTGAGCCGAGAATATTGCACCTTTTCACAATATTCTCATTTTCTGAGATTGTGGATTTGGGGTTTTCATGAGCTGTAAGCCATAATCATCACAATGATGACAAATCACGGCTTGAACTATCTTGCTTTGCATGTAATGAGTCTCTCATATATTAGTTTCACCTTTTAAGTTGCATTACTGAAATAAATGAACTTTTGCACGATATTTAAATTTTTCGAGTTTCACCTGTAGATGTCCATATGTCTAGATGTGTTTTTTCTGCTCAAATGCAATAAATGAGTAAAACTTATTAAATTAATAATTCAATTAATAAAAAAAAATATTATTAATAAATACAAGAAATTAATAATACAATTATTATTATTATTATTATTATTATTACAGGGTGGCACAGTGGCTTAGTGGTTAGCACATCTGCCATGCAGTAAATGGATCATGGGTTCGATTCCCAGCCATGGCGCCTCCTGCATGGAGTTTGTATGTTCTCCCTGTGTTTGCGTGGGTTTCCTCCCACACTCCAAAGACATGCTGGTAGATTAATTGGCTCCTGTCTAAATTGTCCTAGCTTCATCCCTGGCCATGCGGGATCTCCTGCATGGTAGGGGTTGGGGAAAGACCTGGCAACCTACCCTGTAACAATAATTGCTAAAAGATTTCATGGAAAAAGTCACTTGCAAGTGACAGTCCATGCAATCACCCAAGGGTCAGAGATGGATAGATAGATTCATAATAATTATTTAATAAATAAACTAAATAAATAAATATGGAATAATAAATAAAAAAGTGCAAAAAAAAAGTGGGGGCTGGGGGGCAGGGGATTAGTGGACATGATAAGGAAACAACAATAAAAAAAGTAATAATAACACTAATTTTAAAAAATTACTAAAATTTGGACTAACCTTATGTGGACATGCTCAATAAAACAATAATAATAATAATAATAACAATAATAATATAAACAACAATTAAATTAATAATAAATACAATGAATAAATAATAATGAAACGGTACCAAAAAAAGTGGGGGGGGGGAGTTAGTGGACATGATAAGAAAACAACAATAACAACAATAAAAAAGTAATAATAATTTAAAAAAAATTACTAAAAGTTGGACTAGCCTTTTATGGACATCCTAAATAAAATAATAATAATATAAACAACAATTAAGTAATTCAATTAATAATAAATACAATAAATAAATAATAATAAAATGGTACCAAAAAAAGGGGGGTTAGTGAACATGGTAAGAAAACAACGACAAAAAACATATAACATTTAATAACAATATTAACAATTTTAAAAAATATTAGGTGTTGGACTAACCTTTTTTATGGACATCCTGATGTACTCAAAATTGTTTTCTACATGAGCATGTAGGTCACTGTACATGACCCAGAATTGGCCTCTCTTTACTCAGAATGGATCCAGTATCTCTGTGTCCTACTCTTTTTCTATTTTTTAGCCAAAAGAATTATCACGTGGCTGCTGCCACAAAACACGCCATCTCCTCATCACTCATGTTAGCCAAGCACAAAGCACCACACAACACAGCAAACACCAGGAAGCAGATGAAGAAGCTAAAAAAAGCTAAAAAAGTTAAAAAAGCATAGCAACAAATGATGAAACAGGTGATATTTTAGACCCCTTTCACACAGGTGTTCCGTATGTCCCTTTTTCTTCTGTCCATTTACAGAGGAAAAACAGACAGTCATGTATTTCTATCGATTAGCGGATGTAAACAGATGATCATCTGTTTACATCCGTTAATGTCTGCATCTGTTAACATCCTTTTTTTGAATGGAAGAAACCCCTATTTTTCTTCTGTAAAAAAAATTAAACGGACGGAAAACGGATGTAAACGGATGAAAAAGGGTGTAAACAGACAAAACATATGTAAACAGATGAACAACTGATGTAAACAGACATACGGTATTGGTAAAGGATGTAAAAAAACGGATGTAAACTGATGAAAAACGAATGTAAACTGATAAAAAAAACGGAAGTAAAGGGATAAAAACAGATGTAAACTGAAGAAAAAAAACGGAAGTAAAGGGATAAAAAACAGATGTAAACTGATGAAAAAAAAGGAATTAAAGGGATAAAAAAATGGATGTAAACTGATGAAAAAAAACGGAAGTAAAGGGATAAAAAACGGATGTAAACTGATGAAAAAAAAACGGAAGTAAAGGGATAAAAAAAATGGATGTAAACTGATGAAAAAATCTGAAGTAAAGGGATAAAAAACGGATGTAAACTGATGAAAAAAAAACGAAAGTAAAGGGATAAAAAAACGGATGTAAACTGATGAAAGACTAATGTTTTTTCCAAGAAAAAACAAATCAGTTTACATCCGTTTTTTTTTTCTCAGTTTACATCCATTTTTTTTCATTAGTTTACATCCATTTTTTTTTCATCAGTTTACATCAATTTTTTTTTTCATCAGTTTACATCCGTATTTTTTTCATCAGTTTACATCTGTTTTTTATCAGTTTACTTTGATTTTTCATCAGTTTACATCCATTTTTTTTCATAAATTTAAATACGTATGTCATCAGTTTGCATCCATTTTCTTTCATCAGTTTACATCTGTTTTTCATCAGTTTACATCTGTTTTTATTTTAGAAATCAACTAGTTCTGGGGGGGGTTTCCAGCCAGAAAACATTGATTCCAGTCTATGTGTGTATGGACACACAGGATCACATGCTGGGGGGTTTACTGGCTGGAGAAAAAAACATCAAAAGCCAAAAACAGCCGCTGTAAGGCTCCATGCACACGGCACATTTTAATAACGCTGGTAATGTTAGCTGTATAAAGTCACATTAAAAATGCGAGTTTTTCAGCTTTATTTAGCATTTCTGCATTTCATGTTTGCTTTTTTTAGTTGAGTTTCTTTTTCCAAAAAAAGTTTTTTTTTTGCTAAAAAAAAGTCCAAAAACTTCAGTTTGCTGTGTTTTGACACGTTTTTTCAGCATTTGTCAGCGTTAGAGCGTTTTTACAGCTAAAAAAACTCCTCTAGAAACCCACTAGTCCTGGATTTTTTTCCTGCCAAAAAACGTTGATTCCAGTCTATTTGAGGATGGACACATAGGAGAACATGCTGGGGAGTTTACTGGCTGTAGAAAAAAATGTCAAACGCCAAAAACAGTCGCTGTAAAAACGTTCCATGTGCATGAGGACATTTTGATAACACTGCTAACGTTAGCTGTTTAAAGTCACTTAAAAAACGCAGGTTTTTCAGCTTTTTTTATTGTTTTTGCATTAGCTTTTGACAACGTTGTTCCATGTTTAGCACCGTTCTCCCACATTTTTTTCCGTGTTTGTATTTTTTAGCATCCCCCCCCCCCCCAAAATTTTTTTTTTGGTCAAAAAAAGTCCACAAATGCCGGTTTGCGGAGTTACAGCTAAAAAACTCATCTAGAAACACACTAGTTCTGGGGTTTTTTCCCAGCCAAAAAACACTGATTCCAGTCTATGTGTGCATGGACACATAGGATAA
The DNA here is from genome assembly GCF_062004578.1 of Staurois parvus. Classification (NCBI taxonomy): domain Eukaryota; kingdom Metazoa; phylum Chordata; class Amphibia; order Anura; family Ranidae; genus Staurois; species Staurois parvus. The sequence continues at coordinate 1,336,307 of NW_028317915.1, forward strand.
CATGCTGGGGATGGACACATAGGATAACATGCCGGGGATGGACACATAGGATAACATGCCGGGGATGGACACATAGGATAACATGCCGGGGATGGACACATAGGATAACATGCCGGGGATGGACACATAGGATAACATGCCGGGGATGGACACATAGGATAACATGCCGGGGATGGACACATAGGATAACACGCCGGGGATGGACACATAGGACAACACGCCGGGGATGGACACTTAGGACAACACGCCGGGGATGGACACATAGGATAACATGATGGGGATGGAGACATAGGATAACATGCCGGGGATGGACACACAGGATAACATGCCGGGGATGGACACATAGGATAACATGCCGGGGATGGACACATAGGATAACATGCCGGGGATGGACACATAGGGTAACATGCCGGAGATGGACACATAGGATAACACGCCGGGGATGGACACATAGGACAACATGCCGGGGATGGACACATAGGAGAACATGCTGGGGATGGACACATAGGATAACATGCTGGGGATGGACACATAGGTGAACATGCCGGGGATGGCCACATAGGATAACATGCCGGGGATGGACACGTAGGATAACATGCCGGGGATGGACACGTAGGATAACATGCCGGGGATGGACACATAGGATAACACGCCGGGGATCGACACGTAGGAGAACACGCCAGGGATGGACACATGGGATAACACGCCGGGGATGGACACATGGGATAACACGCCGGGGATGGACACATGGGATAACACGCCGGGGATGGACACATGGGATGACACGCCGGGGATGGACACATGGGATGACACGCCGGGGATGGACACATGGGATGACACGCCGGGGATGGACACATGGGATGACACGCCGGGGATGGACACACGGGATGACACGCCGGGGATGGACACACGGGATGACACGCCGGGGATGGACACACGGGATGACACGCCGGGGATGGACACACGGGATGACACGCCGGGGATGGACACACGGGATGACACGCCGGGGATGGACACACGGGATAACACGCCGGGGATGGACACACAGGATAACACGCCGGGGATGGACACACAGGATAACACGCCGGGGATGGACACGTAGGATAACATGCCGGGGATGGACACACGGGATAACACTCCGGGGATGGACACATGGGATGACATGCCGGGGATGGACACATGGGATAACATGCCGGGGATGGACACATGGGATGACATGCCGGGGATGGACACATAGGATGACATGCCGGGGATGGACACATAGGATGACATGCCGGGGATGGACACATAAGATGACATGCCGGGGATGGACACATAGGATAACATGCCGGGGATGGACACATAGGAGAACATGCCGGGGATGGACACATAGGATAACATGCCGGGGATGGACACATAGGATGACATGCTGGGGATGGACACATAGGATGACATGCCGGGGATGGACACATAGGATAACATGCTGGGGGGTTTACTGGCTGTAGAAAAGAAAAGCCAAAAGCCAAAAACAGTCGCTGTAAAAACGCCCCGTTTGCATGAGGACTTAAAGGGATGAGGTGGCAACCCTAGGCATACATCAAGAAAAGCACACATACCCATAGCAAGCCTGTAATAGAAAGGTACTCCCCTGCTCATTACTAATACCAGAGACTGCACTGTTCACTGTTAACTCTTTCCTGTAAAGACTGGAAGTTCAGGAAAGCAGCACTGAGCAGCATTGCAAGCTGTAATGTGAAAGTGCAAAGAATTGTAACAATTAGTTGTTTTTTTTTACACTAAAAATGCTGAGGGTCCAATACAGGGGTGGACTGACAACTCATGGGGCCCCCGGGCAATAGGGGATCATGGGGCCCCTGTGTCCTTGCCCAAACTCAAAAAAGCCTATGAAAAAGGTACCAGGGGCATCTCATGGGGCCCTCTACTGACCCCGGGCCCTCGGGCAGTGCCCGAGTTTCCAAATGGTCAGTCCGCCCCTGGGCTAATACTACTTTAAGGAAAGTTTTCCCGAGCTGAAAATAGAAAAAAAAAGCCCCTAATAATTAATGCAAAACATGAGGATGTAATTCAGGACTAAGTAGTGACTATTCCCTGGTGGCCACGTTGCTCTATCACAGATTAATAATTTAGTGTTCTTCTCTGACATAAAACAGCGGACTATCAGTAAGTTAATGTGCCGTTTCGTTGCTTTCTTTGCAAAAAAAAAAATACTTTTAGCAACTCATGAATGTTTCAGAAAGCCATTTCAGTGCCAAGAAGATGGCACCATAAATCGTAAAAAAAAAAAAATCAAAATGCAGCCAGTTGTTTCTGCATCCCAAAGCTGTTTTTAAGCAAACACCGCCATCTTTTCCGGAGGGCGCTTCGGAATGGGTCGCTTTAGCGGAACGCACAGAACACTTTGCATGCGGGGAGAATGGAACATATTCGGCTATCGCACAATTTGTGGCTTGTGAGTCTTAAAAAGATCCTACATCTGTTCGATGCTGAATTACGACGTCCCAGCCCAGGCTTAAGTAGCATCAAATTCTAGTTAATACCCATCAGAGGGCTGTAATGTTACAATAGAAGGTCTGTTCTGGAATCATTCAGACAAGGAATGGCGCGGCTCCGTGGAAGCGGCGTGGAGGCCAGCGGGAGCCGGATGGAGGTTCCGTTCACATATATGCATTTTACGTTTCATGCATTTTGCAGTTTGTTTTGCATTTTTTTCTACATGTGTTTTTGACGCATTTTTGATGCGTTTTGTATTTTGTTCAGCTCTTTTTTTTTTTTGTTAAAGTGGATTTTATTTTTATTGTTGCTGGGCAGAATAAAAATACAAAACGCAGCAAAAATGTGCTACCATACATTTCAGCAGCTTCTCCGTTGAATTCTATTATAGCAAAAACGCTGCTTTTAACCACTTGCCAACCGTGCTATAGCCAAATGACAACTACAGCGCGGTTGTCCAGTTCTGGGAGGGTGTCATATGATGTCTGATCACCAGGGGCGGACTGACCATTCGAGAACTCGGGCACTGCCCGAGGGCCCGGTGTCAGTAGAGGGCCCCATGAGATGCCCCTGGTAACTTTTATAGGCCTTTTTTTTAGTGTGGGCAAGGACACAGGGGCCCCATGATCCCCTATTGCCCGGGGGCCCCATGAGTTGTCAGTCCGCCCCTGCTGATCACGTGATGTGGTAAAAGACCAATCACAGCGGCCTTTTACCACATGATCAGCTGTGTCCAACGACACAGCAGATCACCAGGTAAATGCAGTTGACGGTTATCGGCTGCACTTTCCTCACGCTGTCACAGCATGAGGAAAGTACTGCCGATAACCGGCAATTGTCAGAGGACGGATCGGCACCAATCATAAGGGCACTGATGATTAGTGCCCTGATGTTCAGTGCCCAGCAGTGCCACCCACCTGTGCCCAGCAGTGCCTAGTAGTGTCATCCACCAGTGCCACCCACCTGTGCCCAGCAGTGCCATCTTTCAGTGCCACCCACCTGTGCCCAGCAGTGCCACCCACCAGTGCCACCCACCTGTGCCCAGCAGTACCTTGTAGTGTCATCCACCAGTGCCACCCACCTGTGCCCAGCAGTGCCACCCACCTGTGCCCAGCAGTGCCTAGTAGTGTCACCCACCAGTGCCACCCACCTGTGCCCAGCAGTGCCTAGTAGTGTCACCCACCAGTGCCATCTACCTGTGACCAGCAGTGCCTAGTAGTGTCATCCACCAGTGCCACCCACTTGTGCCCAGCAGTGCCACCCAGCAGTGCCACCCACCTGTGCCCAGCAGTGCCACCCACCTGTGTCCAGCAGTGCCTAGTAGTGCCACCCACCAGTATTGCCTAGCAGTGCCACCCATCAGTGCTCCAGCAGACCACTGGTGTGAATGTCTCTGACCAAACAATCAGAAACAGACTTCATGAGGGTGGCCTGAGGGCCCGACATCCTCTAGTGGGCCCTGTGCTCACTGCCCGGCACCATAGAGCTGGATTGACATTTGCCATTCAACACCAGAATTGGCAGGTCCACCACTGGTGCCCTGTGCTTTGCACAGATGAGAGCAGGTTCACCCTCAGCACATGTGACAGACATGAAAGGGTCTGGAAAAGCCGTAAAGAACGTTATGCTGCCTGTAACATCATTCAGGATGACCGTTTTGGTGGTGGGTCAGTGATGGGCTGGGGAGGCATACAGTGGGGAAAATAATTATTTGATCCCCTGCAGATTTTGTAAGTTTGCCCACTTACAAAGAAATGAAGGGTCTATCATTTTTATCATAGGTGCATTTTAAATGATAGAGACAGAATATCAACCAAAAATCCAGAAAAACCACATGATACAAATGTTATAAATTGAGTTCAGTAAGTAAAATAAGTATTTGATCCCCTACCAACCAATAATGATTCTGGCTCCCACAGACTGGCTATGTGCTCATGTGGTACACAGATCAGTCCTGTCAATTTAAGAAGGGGTTCCTAAGGACAACTCGTTATGTGTATAAAAGATACCTGTCCACAGAATCTCAATTCTTCAATTCAAACCTCACCATCATGGGGTAAGACCAAAGAGCTGTCAAATGGCATCAGGGACAAGATTGTAGACCTGCACAAGGCTGGAATGGGCTACAAGACCCTCAGCAAAAAGCTTGGTGAGAAGGAGCCATCTGTTGGAGTGATTATTCACAAATGGAAGAAATACAAAATATCCATCAGTTGCCCTCGGTCCGGAGCTCCATGCAAGATTTTTCCTCATGGGGTAAGGATGATTATAAGAAAAGTGGAGGATCATCCCAGAACTACAAGGAGGAGCTTTTGAATGATCTCAAGGCAATTGGGACCACAGTCACCAAACAAACCATTGGTAACACAATATGCCGCCATGGATTGAAATCCTGCAGTGCCCGCAAGGTCCCCCTCCTCAAGAAGGCACATGTTCAGGCCCGTCTGAACTTTGCCAATGAACTTCTATAGCAGCGGTTCTCAACCTGGGGGTCGCGACCCCTTTGGGGGTCGAACGACACTTTCCCAGGGGTTGCCTAAGACCATCGGAAAACACATATTTCCAATGGCCTTAGGAACCGAGACACCGCTCCTTGATCCGTCTGCAGGTGTGGGCGGGATGACATGCCGTCCCTGTCATCTGGACACACCCCCGGGATCAATCCTTCCTCGTCGGTGATTGGCCGCCGGAACTGTAGCTCAAGAGAGGCACACAGGCGGCCAATCACCAGCGAGGAGGTGGAGCTTGGAAAGGAGGAGCCGAGCGACACCGCGAAGCACGAGCGAGTGAAGAGGAGGAAAGCGGCCGGAGAAGGAAGCCATCTGACCGGTAAGTGTTTGTACCATGGGAGAGGGAGGGAGCGAGCGAGCCCAGGCTGGAGCAGGGGTCAGCAAGGTAAGTATCATTGGTGTCAGTGGGAGGAATAGTGCCCAATCATTGGTGTCACTATTACCAATGATGGGGCACTATTCCTCCCCCCACTGACACCAACGATGGGGCACTATTCCTCCCACTGACACCAACGATGGGGCACTATTCCTCCCACTGACACCAACGATGGGGCACTATTCCTCCCACTGACACCAACGATGGGGCACTATTCCTCCCACTGACACCAACGATGGGGCACTATACTTCCCTCTGATACCAACGATGGGGCACTATTCCTCCCACTGACACCAATGTTGGGGCACTATTGCTCCCCCTGATGCCAACGATGGGGCACTATTCCTCCCACTGACACCAATGATGGGGGCACTATTCCTCCCACTGATACCAATGATGGGGCATTATTCCTCCCACTGACACCAATGATGGGGCACTGTTCCTCCCACTGACACCAATAATGGGGCCGTTTTCCCCCCACTGACACCAATGATGGGGCACTATTCCTCCCACTGACACCAGTGATGGGGCACTATTCCTCCCACTGACACCAATGATGGGGCACTTTTCCTCCCACTGACACCAGTGATGGGACACTATTCCTCCCACTGACACCAGTGATGGGGCACTATTCCTCCCACTGACACCAATGATGGGGCACTATTCCCCCCACTGACACCAATGATGGGGCACTATTCCCCCCACTGACACCAATGATGGGGCACTATTCCCCCCACTGACACCTATGATGGGGCACTATTCCTCCCATTGACACCAACGATGGGGCACTATTCCTCCCCCCACTGACACCAACGATGGGGCACTATTCCTCCCCCCACTGACACCAACGATGGGGCACTATTCCTCCCCCCACTGACACCAACGATGGGGCACTATTCCTCCCCCCACTGACACCAACGATGGGGCACTATTCCTCCCCCCACTGACACCAACGATGGGGCACTATTCCTCCCCCCACTGACACCAACGATGGGGCACTATTCCTCCCACTGACACCAACGATGGGGCACTATTCCTCCCACTGACACCAACGATGGGGCACTATCCTCCCACTGACACCAACGATGGGGCACTATTCCTCCCACTGACACCAACGATGGGGCACTATTCCTCCCACTGACACCAACGATGGGGCACTATTCCTCCCACTGACACCAACGATGGGGCACTATACTTCCCTCTGATACCAACGATGGGGCACTATTCCTCCCACTGACACCAATGTTGGGGCACTATTGCTCCCCCTGATGCCAACGATGGGGCACTATTCCTCCCACTGACACCAATGATGGGGGCACTATTCCTCCCACTGATACCAATGATGGGGCACTATTCCTCCCACTGACACCAATGATGGGGCACTATTCCTCCCACTGACACCAATAATGGGGCCGTATTCCCCCCACTGACACCAATGATGGGGCACTATTCCTCCCACTGAAACCAGTGATGGGGCACTATTCCTCCCACTGACACCAGTGATGGGGCACTTTTCCTCCCACTGACACCAGTGATGGGACACTATTCCTCCCACTGACACCAGTGATGGGGCACTATTCCTCCCACTGACACCAATGATGGGGCACTATTCCTCCCACTGACACCAATGATGGGGCACTATTCCCCCCACTGACACCAATGATGGGGCACTATTCCCCCCACTGACACCAATGATGGGGCACTATTCCCCCCACTGACACCAATGATGGGGCACTATTCCCCCCACTGACACCAATGATGGGGCACTATTCCCCCCACTGACACCAATGATGGGGCACTATTCCCCCCACTGACACCAATGATGGGGCACTATTCCCCCCACTGACACCAATGATGGGGCACTATTCCCCCCACTGACACCTATGATGGGGCACTATTCCTCCCATTGACACCAACGATGGGGCACTATTCCTCCCCCCACTGACACCAACGATGGGGCACTATTCCTCCCACTGACACCAACGATGGGGCACTATTCCTCCCACTGACACCAATGATGGGACACTATTCCTCCCACTGACACCAATGATGGGGCACTATTCCTCCCACTGACACCTATGATGGGGCACTATTCCTACCACTGACACCAATGATGGGGGCACTATTCCCCCCACTGATACCAATGATGGGGCACTATTCCTCCCATTGACACCAACGATGGGGCACTATTCCTCCCCCCACTGACACCAACGATGGGGCACTATTCCTCCCACTGACACCAACGATGGGGCACTATTCCTCCCACTGACACCAATGATGGGGCACTATTCCTCCCACTGACACCAATGATAGGGCACTATTCCCCCCACTGACACCTATGATGGGGCACTATTCCTACCACTGACACCAATGATGGGGGCACTATTCCTACCACTGATACCAATGATGGGGCACTATTCCTCCCATTGACATCAGTGATGGGGCACTATTCCTCCCACTGATATCAATGATGGGACACTATTCCTCCCACTGACACCAATGACGTGGCACTATTCCTCCCACTGATACCAATGATGGGGCACTATTCCTCCCACTGACACCAATGATGAGGCACTATTCCTCCCACTGCAAAATTACAGTTATGAAGTAGCAACGAAAATAATTTTATGGTTGGGGGTCACCACAACATGAGGAACTGTATTAAGGGGTCGCGGCATTAGAAAGGTTGAGAACCACTGTTCTATAGGATTCAGAGTAGGATTAGGAGAAGGTGCTGTAGTCAGATGAGACCAGAAGTGAGCTCTTTGACATTAACCCGACTCGCTGTGTTTGGAGGAAGAAAAATGCTGACTATGACCATAACAATACCATCCCTACTGTCAAGCACAGAGGTGGAAACATTATGCTTTGTGGCCGTTTCTCTGCTAAAGGTACAGGCCGACTTTGTCGCATTGAGGGGCCAATGGACGGGGCCATTTATTGTAAAATCTTGGATGAGAACCTTCTTCCATCAGCCAAAACACTGAAGATGGTTTGCAGATGGGTCTTCCAGCATGACAATGACCCAAAACATACCGCCATGGCAACAAAGGAGTGGCTCAAGAAGAAGCACATTAAATTCATGGAGTGGCCTAGCCAGTCACCAGACTTTCATCCTATAGAAAATTTAGGGAGGGGCTGAAAATTTGAGTTGCCAACCAACAGCCAAAAACCTTAAGGATTTAGGACAGATCTGTAAAGAAGAGTGGACTAAAATCCCTCCTGAGATGTGTGCAAACCTGGGAACCAACTACAAGGAACGTCTTACCTCTGTGCTTGCCAACAAGGGTTTCTCCACCGAGTACTAAGTCATGTTTTGCTTGGGGATCAAATAATTATTTTACTCACTGAACTGCAACTCAATTTATAAAATTTTTATTATGTGTTTGTTCTGGATTTTTGGTTGATATTAGGTCTCTATAATTTAAAATGCAGCTATGATAAAAATTAGAGAGCCTTCATTTCTTTGTAAGTGGGCAAACTTACAAAATCTGCAGGGGATCAAATAATTATTTTCCCCTCTGTATCCATGGAGGGACGCACAGACCTCTACAGACTAGACAATGGCACCCTGACTGCCATTGGTTATCGGGATGAAATCCTTGGACCCATTGTCAGACTCTACGCTGGTGCAGTGGGTTCTGGGTTCCTCCTGGTGCAGACAATGCCTGGCCTCATGTGGTGAGAGTATGCAGGCAGTTCCTGGAGGATGAAGGATTTGATACCACTGAATAGCCCCCACGCTCTCCTGAACTAAATCCAATAGAACACCTCTGGGATATCATGTTTTGGTCCATCCAACGCCTCCAGGTTGCACCTCAGACTGTCCTGGAGCTCAGTGATGCCCTGGTCCAGATCTGGGAGGAAATCCCCCAGGACACCATCCATCATCTTATTAGGAGGGGGTGAAAGTGTCCGGACTGGAAGTGGTTAAATTGAAGAAAAAGCGAGGGGGGAAAAAATGAACTGGAATGCATAAAAAACACATTGGAACGCGTCAAAAACATGCATGCACACCTGGAACGCATCTGGACTGTGTTTCTATAGTGTGAACAACCCTTCAAGTTGCAAACTGCCAAAAAAAAAACAACCCTTGCAAAATAATGTCAGAATGTGCTAGTAGAATGAAGCCCCCCAGCAGAGCGCTGTCACCACTGGCAGGGCGGCCATCTTTACCCGGTCTTCCTTCCGGGTTCGTGGGCTCTGGTCACTTAATTGGCAGACCCATGATGACGTCACTCCAGTGCATGTGTGTGGGAGTCTCGGCCGTGGCACAGAGCTCTGAAGGAACAGTGTGGACCCTTCAGAGCGCATGTGCCGGTGACATCATCGGCTGCAGGGACACTGAATATCTCCTGAACGGCGCATGTCTAGGAGAGATTCCTCGTACCTACAGGTGAGCTTTATTATATGTTACCTGTAGATACAAGCAGAGGCAGACTGACAACTCAATAGGGGATCATGGGGCCCCTGTATCCTTGCCAAAACTCAAAAAAGCCTATGAAAAAGGTACCAAGGGCATCACATGGGGACCCCTACTGACCCCGGGCCCTCGGGCAGTGCCCAAGTTTCCAAATGGTCAGTCCACCCCTGGATACAAGTGTCCAGAGGGACTGCTACAGGGCGGCAGGGCTGCGCAAAATCATGTATATATATACATGTGATTTTGCAGTTCCTGCTAGGGGGTGCACACGCGTGCCCTACTTGCGCCGCCATTCTCAACCTTATTATTACTATTATTATTATACTGTATTTATAAACCGCCAATAGTTCGCTCAGCGCTGTACATTACAAAGGGGGACAGAACATGTGACAGAACAATACCAATACAATGCAAAACATGAGGGGATCAAGGGCCCTGCTCTTTCGAGCTTACAATCTAGGAGGGAGGGGATGGTGGCACAGGAGGAGATAGCTGTGGGGGATGGAGTGGTAGGAAGAGTGGAGGAGGTCGGCAAGTTAGCAGGGGGTGGGGTAGGCTTCCCTGAAGAGATGGGTTTTCAGGGTGCGCCTAAAGGAGAGGAGAGTAGGTGATAATCTGATGGGTTGGGGCAGGGAGTTCCAGAGGATGGGTGACACCCTGGAGAAGACCTGGAGGCGGGCATGGGAGGAGGAGAACAGGGAACTAGAGAGAAGGAGGTCTTGTGAGGAGCGGAGTGTGCGTGTTGGGTGGTACTTGGATATTAGGTCAGTGATGTAGTTCGGGGCAGTATGGTGGACAGCTTTGTACGTCAGTGTTAGGATTTTGAATTTGATCCGTTGTGCAATCGGAAGCCAGTGGAGGGATTGGCAGAGGGGGGTGGCGGATACGGAGTGGTTGGTGAGGTGAATGAGTCTGGCAGCCGTATTCAGGATGGACTGAAGCGGGGATAGCCTGTGGTGAGGCAGGCCAGTGAGGAGGGAGTTGCAGTAGTCAAGTCGTGATATGATGAGGGAGTGGATGAGCTGTTTAGTGGTTTCTGGGGTTAGGAACGTGCGGATTTTGGCGATGTTGCGGAGGTGGAGTCTGCACGAGTTTGTTAAAGATTGGGCTTGGGGCTGGAAGGATAGGTTGGAGTCCAGAATGACACCCAGTACTCTGGCCTGAGGGGCGGGTTTGATGGTGGTGTTAGTCAGTGGGGGGTGGTGTCCGGGCTGGGGGGAAGACAAGAAACTCGGTCTTGGAGAGGTTCAGTTTAAGGAAGTGGAGCGACATCCAGTCTGATATGTCGTTCAGTAGGTGTGTGATTCAGGCGGAGACTGAGGGGGTGAAGTGGGGGGTTGAGAGATAGATTTGTGTGTCGTCGGCATAGAGGTGGTAGTTGAAGCCGTGAGAGTGTATGAGTTGGCCAAGGGAGGAGGTGTAGATGGAGAAGAGAAGGGGCCTGAGGACAGAGCCTTGAGGGACCCCAACAGAGAGGGGGAGTGAGAGGGAGGTGGTAGCATTATAGGTAACGCTGAAAGAGCGTTGTGACAGGTAGGATGAGAGCCAGGAGAGAGGGGGTGGTCGATTGTGTGGAAGGCCGCGGAGAGGTCAAGGAGTAGGAGCACTGAATAGTGGCCATTAGCTTTGGCGGTTAGCATGTCGTTGGAGAGTTTGAGTAAGGCAGTTTCGGTGGAGTGTAGGGGACGGAAGCCGGACTGTAGGGGATCGAGGAGGTTGTTGTCGTTGAGGTAAGAGCATAGGCGGGTGTAGACTAGGCGCTCGAGGAGTTTGGATGTACTGCTGCCCTGTAGCAGTATTTCTTCTTTAGGGCGGCGCAGACGCGGTTGGGGCAGCGCTACACAGCATTTAACCCCCCTGGCGGTATTCCCGAGTGTAGCTCGGGGTAAAGTTTCAGCACCACAAACGGTAACCCAGAGCTACACTCGGGAATACACTGCAGCGCTGCTCCGGGATCTCTTCTTCACTTACCTTGTCCTGCACTCCCGTGATGTCCCCCCTGCAGTGTCCCCTGTAATGTCCTCCAGCCGATGCCGGCATCCGTCTTCCGGGTTCCATTCCCTGCGACGTCGGGACAAATACGGGGGACGGAACGGCGGGAAATTTGAAAGTTGTAAAAGTGACATTCACTAAATACACTAAAATCTGATAGTATTCCATTCCTGTATCAAACCATTTCACATACATTTTGTCCCGAGTGCTTTGTCCGGAGCCCTGCCTGCATTTTTACTGTTCTTTCTGCCTGGAAACTGAGAAACGTCCATGGCGTCCAAAAAGCGTCCCTTTAGGTCAAAACCGGTTTTAGACCGGCTAGAGAACAGCGATAGTAAATCAGAACCACTTGCAGAATTGAGTGATAATGATTCGTGGGGGAAATTTGTCATCAGACACTGCAAACGATTCTGCGACTTTGCTCAGCGATGTGCGAACTTGGCGCTCTATTTCACATTTCAGTGTTTTTGGTTTGATTATATTATTGAATTACATTTATTATTATTATTTTTTATGATTATTTATTAATTTATAATTTGTGATTTTGGGTTTCAAGTTTTATCATCCCCGGGATGTTTACTAGACTCTTGTTCGGACAGATTTCAGTGAGTTATTCCTAAAAATTACAGGCCTACAATAACAAAAATACATATTTCCATGCAAAAATATGTACTGCTTTGAGCACAGAAATATGGACATAATCAGACTGCTAGGGAGGCGACAGTTTATTTACATTGTTTATTGATGAATTGCCAATCCATTGATTGATCCTAGTGAGTGGTATAGAACCTGAATTTTTTTTTTCTCTTGGGCATAGTGATCAGTCCTCATGCACACAGGACGTTTTGATAGCGCTGGTAACATTAGCTGTCTAAAGTCACGTTAAAAATGTGAGTTTTTCAGCTTTTTTTAGCGTTTTTGCATTAACGTTTAGCGGCTTGGCGTTTTTCTCATGGCTTTCAAGGTTTGCATTTTTTAGAGGTTTTTTTTGGTCAACAAACGTTCAAAAACACTGGTTTGTGGCGTTTTACAGCATTTTTTCAACGTTAGAGCATTTTTACAGCTAAAAAACTCCTCTAGAAACACACTAGTCCTGGGTTTTTATTCAGCCAAAAAACATCCCAGCCAAAAAACGTAGATTCCAGTCTATGTGTGGATGGACACATAGGATAACATGCTGGGGGGTTTACCGGCTGTAGAAAAAAACTTCAAAAGCCAAAAACAGCCGCTGTAAAACCGTCCCGTGTGCATGAGGAATTACTCTGTCTAGTAGATTGTGTCCTAATTCACCTGCTGGGTGCTAATGCATTTTTATACTGCCATTTATTCTAGTGCTCACCACCAAACGGGTGTGTGTTTATGTCCTGGTAAGAAGCCACAGTCAGGCGAAAGGTATTTTACACTTCTGTCCTTACTTGTGCTTGTACTGATTGTTATTCAGCCAGGTGTGCCGGAGGGGCTGAGGTTGTTCCTGGAGTGGGGGTGCAGAACAGAGAACCCAAAATTACCAAGCGGCTCCTTTGGGGGTAGCGCTACACAGTATCTCAATAACATTCAAAGTTCTATTCAACAGACCTGAAGGGATCAAATAAGAGGTCATTGCCAGAGTTTTGCATATAGTGTATTTGTGCAATTGATTTTTTTTTAAGTTTTTGATTGAATGGGGGAACCCATGTCAGGTCTCCATTTCTGTCTGTGTCCCCATAGGGTACAACAAATTCACCCCTCTTTTCTGGTGACCACTGTTACTGGGGCAGAAAAAAATACTATTAAACAGGTGATGAGGGGATATTACCAACTGGTGATATCTGTCTAAGAACCCATTCACACTTGTATGACTTGTCACGCGACTTAAGGCTCGGTTCACACTGCCGCAACTTGGGATCCGACTTGTGAGACCCCAAGTAGCATGACATGTGAAATCCCAATTTACATAGTTAAATAGTTAGTTGCCTGAAAAAAGACAAAAGTCCATCCAGTTCAACCATTAAAAAAAAAAAAAGTTATAATCCTACACCCACAGTTGATCCAGAGGAAGGCAAAAAAAAAACCCAGCAAAGCACGATCCAATTTGCTCCTGCAGGGAAAAAAGTCCTTCCTGATCCCCCGAGAGGTAATCGGATATTTCCTGGATCAACTTTACCTATTCTGTCTCAGTTCCTATTATCAGATCAGGGAGCTGTGGACCCCATACTATCTATTCTAGTACTTCTTGTCCTTCTTTTCACCAAAATAGTACTTTATGATTTTGTATGTTTGGGGCCATTACTCTGCAGCAGAAGGAATTCAGGACCAGATAGATGCCTTCCTAGTGGTACTGCAGGATGGATAAGAATCAAGCCATATGGCAAAGCCTTCTATGAATGAAGGTTGGATGGAATGTTTAGCACTGTGGGAACATATAGTAAAGGTGTTATAAATGGAGCACAGAGGTGGAAAGGTTGGGCACTTTTGACGAGTACCTGTCTCATGCTAGGCCACTCATAGTAACCCCCGCAGCAACATGGCATCACCACTGTCGGCTACATAATTCCATAGTTAGTCTGGCTGAAAAAAGGCAAAAATCCATCCAATTCAGTCATACAAAAAAAAAGTTATAATCCTACACCCACAGTTGATCCAGATGAAGGCAAAAAACCCCCCAGCAAAGCATGAATCAATTTGCTCCTGCAGGGGAAACACATTCCTTCCTGATCCCCCGAGAGGCAATCGGATATTCCCTGGATCAACTTTACCTATAAATGTTATATCCAGTTATATTCTGTGTATCCAAGAAAGAATCCAGGACTTTCCTACAGCAATCCACTGAGCTGGCCAGAACCAACTCTTGAGGGAGTCTATTCCACATTCTCACAGCTCTTACTGTGAAGAAACCTTTCCGTGTTTGGAGATTACATTTCTTTTCCTCCCAGATGTAAGGAGTGCCCCCTTGTCCTCTGTGATGACCTCAGGGGGAATAACTCTGCACCGAGTTCACTATATGAACCACTGATGTATTTATACATGGAGATCATATCCCCCTTATGTATTATACATGGAGATCATATCGCCCCTTATGTATTATACATGGAGATCATATCCCCCCTTATGTATTATACATGGAGATCATATCCCCCTTATGTATTATACATGGAGATAATATCCCCCCTTATGTATTATACATGGAGATCATATCCCCCCTTATGTATTATACATGGAGATCATATCCCCCTTATGTATTATACATGGAGTTCATATCCCCCTTATGTATTATACATGGAGATCATATCCCCCTCTTATGTATTATACATGGTGATCATATCCCCCCTTATGTATTATACATGGAGTTCATATCCCCCTTATGTATTATACATGGCGATCATACCCCCCCTTATGTATTATACATGGAGATCATATCCCCCCTTATGTATTATACATGAAGATCATATCCCCCTTATGTATTATACATGGAGTTCATATCCCCCTTATGTATTATACATGGAGATCATACCCCCCCTTATGTATTATACATGGAGATCATATCCCCCCTTATGTATTATACATGGAGATCATATCCCCCTTATGTATTATACATGGAGATCATATCCCCCCTTATGTATTATACATGGAGATCATATCCCCCCTTTTGTATTATACATGGAGATCATATCCCCCCTTATGTATTATACATGGAGATCATATCCCCCCCTTATGTATTATAAATGGAGATCATATCCCCCTTATGTATTATACGTGGAGATCATATACCCCCTTATGTATTAAACATGGAGATCATATCCCCCCCTTATGTATTATACATGGTGATCATATCACATGGAGATCATATCCCCCCTTATGTATTATACATGGTGATCATATCACATGGAGATCATATCCCCCATTATGTATTATACATGGAGATCATATCCCCCCTTATGTATTATACATGGAGATCATATCCCCCCTTATGTATTATACATGGAGATCATATCCCCCCTTATGTATTATACATGGAGATCATATCCCCCTTATGTATTATACATGGTGATCATATCCCCCTTATGTATTATACATGGTGATCATATCCCCCCCTTATGTATTATACATGGAGATCATATCCCCCTTAATCTCCTCTTCTCAGCAGAGAATACATTCAGTTCCTCTAATCTTTCCTCATAGCTGAGCTCCTCCATGCCTCTTATCAGTTTGGTTGCCCTTCTCTGTACTTTTTCCAGTTCCCCAATGTTCTTTTTGTGAATTGGTGCCCAAAACTGAACTGCATATTTCAGATGAGGTCTTACCAATGATTTGTACCGGGGGAAATGATATCTCTCTCTCTGGAGCTGTCTTAGTTAGCACTACTGAAGTTTCTCCGACTTTAGAAAAGGTTCCTGTACTACTTCAAGGCGACTTCTATCCAACTTGTGCCCATAGACTTTAATGGAATTCACATCCAAGTGGGATCCTCATCTATACTGATGCAATTAGGATTTGGCAGTACAGTGAATAATAAAATATAATTGTTTAATCTAATTAGAAGATTCATGGTCAAACATATGGGGAACCTTGGGCCACTCTGCAACCCTTTCTAAATATGAACCAGTAGTATTGTTGTTGAGTAAATCAATCATTTTACAGTCAGAGAGCCTGGGACCCCCTGTGCAGCATGAAGCCGCAGCAGCTGCGTGGTCTGCATTGTGGCTGCTGTAAAGTAATGAAGGTGCTTGCATTGAATATTAATGCTCACCAGGCACACATAGAACTGTATGTACAAAGGGCTATCTGGGTGTTTTTCTGGATTTATTCTGAGGCTCTTTATGCTCTCTTGGATTTGCAAGAAGATGAGGAATTATAAAACTCTGTTTTTCGTGGTTTCATGTTTATGGATCAATAAATATTTACTGCAGCCAAAAATAGGAAATAGTTGTGTTTATAAGATCACAGTTTTCATATAACGCTTGTACGGTGTACATTCTTTTTTTTTTATCAGTTACATTATATTGTCAAAAGTATTGGTCGGCCTGCCTTTCCACGTACATGAACTTTAATGGCCTCCCAGTCTTAGTCCGTAGGGTTCAATATTGAGTTGGCCCCGCCCTTTGCAGCTATAACAGCTTCAACTCTTCTGGGAAGGCCGTCCATAAGGTTTAGGAGGGTGTCTATGGGAAGGTTGGACCATTCTTCCAGAAGGACATTTGTCAGGTCAGGCACTGATGTCGGGGGAGGAGGAGGCCTGGCTCGCAGTCTCTGCTCTAATTCATCCCAAAGGTGTTCTATGGGGTAGAAGTCAGGACTCTGTGCAGGCCAGTCAAGTTCCTCCACCCCAAACTGGCTCCTCCATGTCTTTATGGACCTTGCTTTGTGCACTGGTGCGCAGTCATGTTGGAACACTAACAACTAAGGCCCCTTTCACACGGGTGTTCCGTTTTTTTCATCAGTTCAGCCACGTTTTTTCCATGATCCAGTGTGACAACACGGCGTGCAGGCTCCTCCGGACTGCAGACAGTACAGGAGATGACCAGAGACTGCGGACACAGTACAGGAGATGAGCAGAGACTGCGGACATAGTACAGGAGATGACCAGAGACTGCGGACACAGTACAGGAGGTGACCAGAGACTGCGGACACAGTACAGGAGGTGACCAGAGACTGCAGACATAGTACAGGAGATGACCAGAGACTGCGGACACAGTACAGGAGATGAGCAGAGACTGCGGACATAGTACAGGAGATGACCAGAGACTGCGGACACAGTACAGGAGGTGACCAGAGACTGCAGACATAGTACAGGAGATGACCAGAGACTGCGGACACAGTACAGGAGGTGACCAGAGACTGCGGACACAGTACAGGAGATGACCAGAGACTGCGGACACAGTACAGGAGATGACCAGAGACTGCGGACACAGTACAGGAGATGACCAGAGACTGCGGACACAGTACAGGGGATGACCAGAGACTGCGGACACAGTACAGGAGATGACCAGAGACTGCGGACACAGTACAGGAGGTGACCAGAGACTGCGGACACAGTACAGGAGATGACCAGAGACTGTAGACACAGTACAGGAGATGACCAGAGACTGCGGACACAGTACAGGAGATGGCCAGAGACTGCGGACATAGTACAGGAGATGACCAGAGACTGCGGACATAGTACAGGAGATGACCAGAGACTGCGGACACAGTACAGGAGATGGCCAGAGACTGCGGACATAGTACAGGAGATGACCAGAGACTGCGGACACAGTACAGGGGATGACCAGAGACTGCGGACATAGTACAGAAGATGACCAGAGACTGCAGACAGTACAGGAGATAACCAGAGACTGCGGACACAATACAGGAGATGACCAGAGACTGCGGACAGTACAGGGAATGACCAGAGACTGCGGACACAGTACAGGAGACGACCAGAGACTGCGGACATAGTACAGGAGATGACCAGAGACTGCGGACATAGTACAGGAGATGACCAGAGACTGCGGACAGTACAGGGGATGACCAGAGACTGCGGACATAGTACAGGAGATGACCAGAGACTGCGGACATAGTACAGGAGATGACCAGAGACTGCGGACACAGTACAGGAGATGACCAGAGACTGCGGACACAGTACAGGGGATGACCAGAGACTGCGGACATAGTACAGAAGATGACCAGAGACTGCAGACAGTACAGGAGATAACCAGAGACTGCGGACACAATACAGGAGATGACCAGAGACTGCGGACAGTACAGGGAATGACCAGAGACTGCGGACACAGTACAGGAGACGACCAGAGACTGCGGACATAGTACAGGAGATGACCAGAGACTGCGGACACAGTACAGGAGATGAGCAGAGACTGCGGACATAGTACAGGAGATGACCAGAGACTGCGGACACAGTACAGGAGGTGACCAGAGACTGCAGACATAGTACAGGAGATGACCAGAGACTGCGGACACAGTACAGGAGGTGACCAGAGACTGCGGACACAGTACAGGAGATGACCAGAGACTGCGGACACAGTACAGGAGATGACCAGAGACTGCGGACACAGTACAGGAGATGACCAGAGACTGCGGACACAGTACAGGGGATGACCAGAGACTGCGGACACAGTACAGGAGATGACCAGAGACTGCGGACACAGTACAGGAGGTGACCAGAGACTGCGGACACAGTACAGGAGATGACCAGAGACTGCAGACACAGTACAGGAGATGACCAGAGACTGCAGACACAGTACAGGGGATGACCAGAGACTGCGGACAGTACAGGGGATGACCAGAGACTGCAGACAGTACAGGGGATGACCAGAGACTGCGGACACAGTACATGAGATGACCAGAGACTGCGGACAGTACAGGGGATGACCAGAGACTGCGGACATAGTACAGGAGATGACCAGAGACTGCGGACATAGTACAGGGGATGACCAAAGACTGCGGACACAGTACAGGAGATGGCCAGAGACTGCGGACATAGTACAGGAGATGACCAGAGACTGCGGACATAGTACAGGAGATGACCAGAGACTGCGGACACAGTACAGGAGATGGCCAGAGACTGCGGACATAGTACAGGAGATGACCAGAGACTGCGGACATAGTACAGGAGATGACCAGAGACTGCGGACACAGTACAGGAGATGGCCAGAGACTGCGGACATAGTACAGGAGATGACCAGAGACTGCGGACACAGTACAGGAGATGACCAGAGACTGCGGACACAGTACAGGGGATGACCAGAGACTGCGGACATAGTACAGAAGATGACCAGAGACTGCAGACAGTACAGGAGATAACCAGAGACTGCGGACACAATACAGGAGATGACCAGAGACTGCGGAGAGTACAGGGAATGACCAGAGACTGCGGACACAGTACAGGAGACGACCAGAGACTGCGGACATAGTACAGGAGATGACCAGAGACTGCGGACATAGTACAGGAGATGACCAGAGACTGCGGACAGTACAGGGGATGACCAGAGACTGCGGACATAGTACAGGAGATGACCAGAGACTGCGGACATAGTACAGGAGATGACCAGAGACTGCGGACACAGTACAGGAGATGACCAGAGACTGCGGACACAGTACAGGGGATGACCAGAGACTGCGGACATAGTACAGAAGATGACCAGAGACTGCAGACAGTACAGGAGATAACCAGAGACTGCGGACACAATACAGGAGATGACCAGAGACTGCGGACAGTACAGGGAATGACCAGAGACTGCGGACACAGTACAGGAGACGACCAGAGACTGCGGACATAGTACAGGAGATGACCAGAGACTGCGGACATAGTACAGGAGATGACCAGAGACTGCGGACAGTACAGGGGATGACCAGAGACTGCGGACATAGTACAGGAGATGACCAGAGACTGCGGACACAGTACAGGAGATGACCAGAGACTGCGGACACAGTACAGGAGATGACCAGAGACTGCGGACAGTACAGGGGATGACCAGAGACTGCGGACATAGTACAGGAGATGACCAGAGACTGCGGACACAGTACAGGAGATGACCAGAGACTGCGGACAGTACAGGAGATGACCAGAGACTGCAGACAGTACAGGAGATGACCAGAGACTGCAGACATAGTACAAGAGATGACCAGAGACTGCGGACATAGTACAAGAGATGGCCAGAGACTGCGGACACAGTACAGGAGATGACCAGAGACTGCGGACACAGTACAGGAGATGACCAGAGACTGCGGACAGTACAGGAGATAACCAGAGACTGCGGACACAATAGAGGAGATGACCAGAGACTGCGGACATAGTACAGGAGATGACCAGAGACTGCGGACACAGTATAGGAGATGACCAGAGACTGCAGACACAGTACAGGAGATGACTAGAGACTGTAGACAGTACAGGAGATGACCAGAGACTGCGGACACAGTACAGGAGATGACCAGAGACTGCGGACACAGTACAGGAGATGACCAGAGACTGCGGACACAGTACAGGAGATGACCAGAGACTGCGGACATAGTACAGGGATGACCAGAAACTGCAGACATAGTACAGGGAATGACCAGAGACTGCGGACATAGTACAGGAGATGACCAGAGACTGCGGACACAGTACAGGAGATGACCAGAGACTGCAGACACAGTACAGGAGATGACCAGAGACTGCGGACACAGTACAGGAGATGACCAGAGACTGCGGACACAGTACAGGAGATGACCAGAGACTGCAGACAGTACAGGAGATGACCAGAGACTGCGGACACGGTACAGGGGATGACCAGAGACTGCGGAGACAGTACAGGAGATGACCAGAGACTGCGGACACAGTACAGGAGATGACCAGAGACTGCAGACATAGAACAGGAGATGACCAGAGACTGCAGACACAGTACAGGAGATGACCAGAGACTGCGGACACAGTACAGGAGATGACCAGAGACTGCGGACACAGTACAGGAGATGACCAGAGACTGCAGACACAGTACAGGAGATGACCAGAGACTGCAGACATAGTACAGGAGATGACCAGAGACTGCAGACAGTACAGGAGATGACCAGAAACTGTGTACCTTTGGGGAGGGAGGGGGGCGGGTACCTGAATTTGACAGGTACCCGCTCCCACTTCCGCGGAGTTGTCCCCTCTTTAGTGTGGGCACCCGGCTGACAGCCATGTGCCCACTGCGCATGCGCGAGAAGCGCTGTGCTTTGTGAATGGCCCAACGTCTTCTGGGACCTGTCATGTGTCCCAGAAGACGCCGGGCCATTCACAAAGCGCAGCGCTTCTCACGCATGCGCAGTGGGCACCGAGCTGTCACAGCCGGGTGCCCACACTAAAGATGCCGGCGCTGGAAGACTACAGCGCTGGACCGAGGAACAGGTAAGGTCCTGCTACAGAGAAGAACTGAGCGGCTGGTCCGGTATTCTGAGACGGTGGAAATACCAGACCGGCCGCTCTATATTCACTCCATAAGACTCACTGACATTTTCCCTCCATTTTTGAGGGGAAAAAAGCGCATCTTATGGAGATTTAAGTTTGTTCATTGGATTTTATACTATTACCCTAGTAAACCTTTAAAGAATTGAGAATTACTACACTATGGGCACCGTCCTTTTTTGCTCTTTACCGAGCATTTAACTTCCCAGGAACCCAGGTGACCATCCCAGGGCCCAGACGAGAGAGATCCACACCAGTCCCTACTGCAGCTTACCATTAAGGGAACCTCTGACTGATATCTGATCGCCCATAACCACAGAGGAGGTTTTTCCATACCAGGCTGCATCCTATTCTACCATAGAGGGGACCTCTGGCTGATTAATACATACTGCACACTTAAAAATGCGCATCTGGTGAGTGTGCATTTTTACTATACTCTGCACGTCACTGGATTACCTGTTTTTCCACTGGGATAATAAGAGTCACCCACCTGGATTAATTGCTATTTACCTGCACTTATACTGGACATTTATTAATTATTTAAAGTATTGATATCATTCATTCTAATGTTATACCTTTAGGTTTATGAGTACTTTAAACAGTCTTATGTGTCATTACCAGTTGTTTTATTGTGAAATTCAGCTTTTATGCATCTTTGGCATTTATATTGATTTTTATATTTGAAAGGATCGATTTTCTTTATCCCCTCAGCGACCCCCGATCCGTGGAGAGATTCCTGGTTATCAGCAGAATTCTGGGAACACCCTGTGAACACGGAATAACAGCAGGCAGTTGTTGTTCAAAGATGTTCAAAGTTTATTAGACACTGCTTAGGTTATATAGAGAACAGGACAGAATTAAAAAGGGAGGGGGGAGCAAGTTTCAAAACTGCAATTTGTAAGTTTCCATCATGAGCTGACTACATGAAACATGACATATACATTTCCTATTATAAACTGTTTCTGCTAACTTTCTGAGAATCGGCTGAACACAGAAAGTTCAGGGTCATCTTATCATTGTTTATACATCCTTGAGCAAACTGAAACAGTTACATTAAACTTCTAATATATCTGCAAAAACCTAACTTAATACTTAAAATGGCGTACATCAACAAAATGGAGGTTATCTAGATCCTTTCAATATTTATTTTAGCTCTGCACTTTTTATTTTATTTAACAACTAACATGACTAAGACTAGGTTTGCACCTATGCAGGTTGCGTTTGAGCTTTTTCTGCAGTGCGTTTTGCGTTGCATTTTTGATGAATTTTGCTTTTTTTTTTTTTTCTTGTTGCTAGGCAGATTTAAAACACAAAATGTGGCGAACACGCAGCAAAAACAGAATACATGCTTTTCTGAAGTGTTTCCATTGAAGTCTATAAAAAAAAAAAACTTAAGTTTTTTGCATCAAAAATGTCCCTGACCCTTTCCAAAAAATGCATCGGGTTTGAACCTGTCCCATAAGAAATCATGTTAAATGGACTGTACTGAATTTCTGAAAAACGCTGCAGAAAATGCTTGGGTGTGAACCTGGGGTGAGGTGTTGCTTAGGCTAGGTTCACACCTATGCAGTTTGCATTTGATGCATTTCTGCAGTGCTTTTTTTGGTGCGTTTTGCACATGCATGTTTTGTCACGTTCTTTATGCGTTTTTGATACATTTTGTGTTTTTTTTTTTTCAACCTGTTGCTGGGCAGATCAAAATGCAAAACGCATGAGAAATGCATCAAAAACACACTACATGCTTTTCTGCAGCACCTCCATTGAGGTCTATAAAAAAGTCCCTCACCCTTTCTAAAAAACGCCCAGGGAGAAAACGTGGAGATGTGAACCTGTCCCATAGAAAATCATGTTACATGGACTGTACTGCGTGTTTCTGCAAAACGCAGTGGAAAACGCTTAGGTGTGAACCTAGACTTAGTGTTGTGGCTGTCTGCCTTTTAATACCTCCACCCAACAGGTTTACAATTCACAAATAATCAATCCACTGGAAACATTCTTTTTGGGTTTGAAAGGCCATAGCAGCCATTTTTATTAAATAAACAAATACAAAATACAACATGATATCATTTACCCAAATACCTTGACAACAATGACATAACTAACTGACCTGATTTATTAGGTCAGTTAGGCACCAACTGTATTTACCAACTGACTGTATCTGACAAAATCCACTTAACCTCCCTAGCAGTCTGATTATGTCAGTATTTCTGTGCTGAAAGCGGTACCATTATTTTGCATGGAAATATGTATTTTTTTTATTGTAGGCTGTAATTTTTAGGAATAACTCACTGAAATCTGTCCGAACAAGAGTCTAGTAAACATCCCGGGGATGATAAAATGTGAAACACGAAATCATAAATTATAATTTAATAAATAATCATAAAAAATAATAATATAATAATAAATTTAATTCAATAATATAATCAAACCAAAAACACTGAAATTTGAAATAGAGCGCCAAGTTCGCACATCACTGAGCAAAGTCGCAGAATCGTTTTCAGTGTCTGATGAGGAATTTCCCCCACGAATCATTATCACTCAATTCTGCAAGTGGTTCTGATTTACTATCGCTGTTCTCTAGCCGGTCTAAAACCGCTTTTGACCTAAAGGGACGCTTTTTGGACGCCATGGACGTTTCTCAGTTTCCAGGCAGAAAGAACAGTAAAAATGCAGGCAGGGCGCCGGACAAAGCACTCGGGACAAAATGTATGTGAAATAGTTTGATACAGGAATGTTATACTATGTGATTTTAGTGAATTTAGTGAATGTCACTTTTACAACTTTCAAATTTCCGGCCAGTTCTGTCCCCCGTAAGTCCCGACGCTTGCAAGGAACGGAACCCGGAAGACAGATGCCGGCATCCGCCAGAGGACATTACAGGGGACACTGCAGGAGGGACATCGCGGGAGCGCAGGACAAGGTAAGTG
Organism: Staurois parvus; assembly: GCF_062004578.1. Lineage (NCBI taxonomy): Eukaryota > Metazoa > Chordata > Amphibia > Anura > Ranidae > Staurois > Staurois parvus. The sequence continues at coordinate 1,360,920 of NW_028317915.1, forward strand.
AAGAGATCCCAGGGGAACTCTGCAGGGTATTCCCGAGTTACCGCTTGTGGTGCTGAGACAATACTCCGAGCTACACTCGGGAATACCGCCAGGGAGGCTAAAGGCCCTCATCCACAACGGAACCGGATCAAGGGCAATTTAACTGCTTCCCGACTGCCCTATAGCAGAAATACTGTTACAGGGTGGCACATGTGCGAAAAATCACATATATATACTTGATTTTGCATTTCTGGATAGGGGAGCTCAGTGGGGAAAACAGCTACAGAGACACATGTCTCTTCTTACATTCAGTGATGGCTGTGATTGGACAGCCATCACATGATCTGGAGAGCCATTCAGAGAGCCCATATCCCAATCTGTGATGTGCTGTGTGTGAGGGACCCCCGGCCCCAGCTTATTAGCATTGTTGCTCTTCTCTGGATTCTCTCCAGCTCAAGGACATCATGGATAGGTGACCAAAACTGGACAATATACTCCAGATGTGGCTTAACCAGAGTCTTGTAAAGTGACTAATGCATTTTTTCATTCCGATCCCCTTGTTAAAAATGCCCAATAAACACGCGGACTACACAACAAGGTTTTCAGTGGCTACAGACCTTTGTTTAACCACAAAACTTTTAACACTTACAATTAACAATAACCAAATAAAAAATGAATAAATAACTAAATGACTGTTGGGTATGAGAATGGGTCTTTGGTGTCTGCTAGCCAAAAGCTTGGCCTGAAGTTCGACTACCTTGGCCTGAGGTTCAACTACCCTTGACACCACCACCATGACCATCTACTCTTGACCTCCCCAGCTTGAGGTGAGCTCCCAAAATGACCATTTCTGTCTTCCCGAAGGACTGAGGTACCAATAAGGGAGCGCCATACCCCAGTTTTCTAACCATCTCACCTTTTCATACATATCCCAAAGACCCCCCCCCCACTGCCAAGCTGCCATGACAATCAAAAGAAGAAACAAACCTGTGCTCAAACAGTAAATGAGGGAGGCTGGGTGGCCAACTTTCTTCTATTGTTGACCCTCTGAATGTAGTGTTCACTCCTGCAGGAGTCCCCAGTTTAATGTCCCTAGGGTCTTTCCCATAGTTGCACCCTCAGCCAGGCACACAGTCACAGTCACTTCTTTGGCTCAATGAACAGGCTAAAAGTATGCTTTCTTGGTGCTTTGTTGCAGAACTTGAACTTGGACAGGAGAAGGGTAATAGTGGGATACTCCAATAACTTAATCAGCACTTGAGGACATTAAGATATCTTCTCATAATGTGAGGGGGATCCTTGCACAAGCAATTAGTGGACTGATCTATATCAGGACACCAGGCACAAAGACCTCATTGACCAATACTGGCTTTAGCACCAGAGGAATGCACAGTCTCAGGTATCTCTCACTCCAGTCTGTACTCACAATGTCCTTGGATAATTGGACACCTCCTTCCAATATCTTCCAGACACATCTCCAGTGATACCAGACCAGATCCCCAGAGGAAAGTCCCTCAGTCAGCTCCAGCAACATTTAGCAGAATAGACCTTGATGAACAGCAGACACATTACAATCCTGTCCAGGAGGGCAGCAGCCCTCCAGGCTGGGATATCCTCATTTAGGACAACAACTCCTTTGTTTCAAGTCCGAGTATTTATGCTCCCTCCCAGCCACCACCTGGGCACATGTCAGGGAAGAAGAATGTCGCAGCTGCGCACATGTGCATGTGCTGGCGTGCACAGGTGGGCTATTTAAACCCCTGCTACAAACAGAATGGTGCCTTCTGGTCTACCACTTCCTGTTTCCTGTATCCTGACTCCTGTGATCCATTTGCTTGACTCTGACAACGATTGAACTCCACCTGCACTGACCCAGCTCTCCCTTTGACTATCCGCTTTCCTGCTCCTCTGTACCTGATCCGTCCAATTGATCCTGACCCGGCCTGCCTGACTATTCTACACTGCCTGTGACTATCCTTGGCTAGCAGCTGACATGGTCATCCACATCTCAGCTACACCTCTCTGCTGAACCTGCTCACCTGCATCCTGGTATTCCGGGTCTTCACCTGCCAGACCCGTCAGGCACTCGTGCCCCTCCCAGCTCGTTACTTCCTGTCTACCCTATCAGGGATCCCGAACGGGAGTGGTAAGAGGACGCCCTCTCTTCACATCAAGCTCCACCACCAGGTATGTTACAGCAAATCTCTCCAGGGATTGGCCAGGGATGCACAGATCAGAACAAAACAATTACATGCAGCTGGACTGATTACAGTGAGCCATGTAACTAAATGTAACTAACCTAGCACATATCTAGGAGGGTGCTACACAGGGGCAGACTGACAACTCATGGTGCCCCCAGGCAATTGGGGATCATGGGGCCCCTGTGTCCTTGCCCACACTCAAAACACACCCAAAAAAGCCTATAAAAAAGTACCAGGGGCATTTTATAGGGCCCCCTTCTGACCCCGGGCCCTCGGGCTCGATATGGTCAGTCCGCCCCTGGTGCTACATGAAATGAATTCCCAGAAACCCTCTCCAGATCCTACCCCTGTGGTTCTTCCCTACGACCTGATCCTCCACTTTCAGTCAGGTAAGATCAGCTTCTTCTTCTTTACTAACCTTCTTCTGGGGACTGTTCATCGCCCAAGTCACATAGCCCTTCCAGAGCTGTCAGAGTACACAGAAGGCTATGAGCTCACTGGATTTCTGGCAGATCAATGGGCAATTTTTTGCACTTATCTAAAATATATGAAAACACACTTCCAACTGTATATTTAACAAACCAAATCAATTGAAGTTTGGGTTTACATACACTATAAGCTGGCTGTAACCACTGGTCCATCATAGTTTAGCTCAAGGCAGCTTTAGAGAAGAAGCCATGCCCTCCTGTTCTTCCTTACCCCCTCTTGCCCCCTTTAGCTTTTCCTCCCCCCCTAAACCCACCTTCCCAATTCTTTGCTACTTCCCCCTTCTCCCCCCAGGAATCAAGCCTACAGATAGCCTGGCCATAATCAGTATAAATTTCAACCTTCCTATGTGCTGACTAAGGTGGTAGCCGCCCATCCCTTAACAATAATTATGGGTTATTGAACCCATACTATGACCCCTACTCCAGTATAAATTGACTGGCAGTTCTTTCCATCCCGCTGGTTTTGTTTGTATCCACTGACGTCAATTCCTCATTGTTCGTTGCACATTTCTCGATATCTGTTCCTCGGAACTCCCATCTACATGTTGAGCACTGTATGTATTTCAATGTATTGGTTTATTCTTGATGCAGAATTTCCTACATCCCTCCTTATTTTACATGTATGTGATACGAATACTGCGATATGGTCTCCGTCTGTTGATTTCATCAGGGGCGTCCCTACAGTTGGTGTCACCTGGTGCCAGGGGTGGACTGACCATTCGGGCACTCGGGCACTGCCCGAGGACCCAGGGTCGGTAGGGGGTCCCATGAAATGCCCCTGGTACCTTTTATAGGCTTTTTTGGGTGTGCTTTGAGTGTGGGCAAGGACACAGGGGCCCCATGATCTCCTTTTGCCCTGGGGCCCCATGAGTTGTCAGTCCACCCCTGCCCGGTGTGGTAACACTTGGATGGTTGGATTGAGCATAATGGATCAGAGTCCGATCCATTATGCTCCCCTATCTGCAGATTCCGTCCATCCTGCAGGGATCGTCGATATGCAACTTATACAGGGTGACACCGGACCCGGTCCACGAAAAGGTAAGTTGTAAAGCAAGCTGACGATCCCCGCAGGATGGATCGGATCTGCGGATTGGGGAGCATAATGGATTGGACTCCGATCCATTATGCTCAATCCGCAGATCCGAACCATCCAACCATCCAAGTGTTACCGCACCGGGCAGGGGTGGACTGACAACTCATGGGGCCCCAGATCCATTATGCTCAATCCACAGATCCAATCCATCCTGCGGGGATCGTCAGCTTTTGCTTTACAACTTACCTTTTTGTGGAGCGGGTCCGGTGTCACCCTGTGCAGTCGGTGTCAACCTGTGTGGTCGGTTTCACCCAGTGCGAGCCGCACCCCCCGCACCTGCCTCGGGACGCCACTGGATCTCATACCCTGTCCCACTATTATGTAACCCTTGTTGCATTTTCTCTCTGTTACTGAACTGGAATTGTAACTTTGGCCTGTTGCCTTACAATAAAATAAGAAGCCATGCCAGGAATAAAAAAAATGTAAAAATGTTTACTAACCCTACATTTTTAAAATGTTTTACACATTTTTTAACACTGAAAATTAAAGAATTGAAATTATATTGTAAGTGTAGTAAAATTCTAATAAAATGTATAACAGTCTGAGCTCACTCTAATGTGAAGTTTACATATCAGTAATATTTAGGCATGTGGGAAACATATGTGATTTATTTGAATTTAATTTTTTTTTAATGATTTAATTTTCTTTAAATTAGCTTAAAACTGTGCAAACGCCACTCTTTCACTAATCAGACGGCACTTTCCTGGCCATGTTTGCCCAATAAAATTTCACATTTAAAAGATGTATCTTCCCCACCTGAAATATTGCCTGAAATATTTATGCTATTATTGAAGTCTTGTGGCCATTTATGATGTCATTAAATTATGACAGCTCTTCCCCGCCGTGTACTTTACTGTCCTGTTTTACATTTTCATGTATATTCTGGGTGAAAGAAAATACTTGATTACCCATTTTATTTTTAAAGACCGAAAACAGAGAAATGGATGTCCACGGGGAGGAAAGAAGACACAAACCTATTTACAATTGGCATAAAAATGACAAATCTCCCTGTCTTCAGAGCCATTGTGCCACAAGGGGAATACAAATATTTCGACTTAAATTAAAACCCAAAATAAAAATTGGATTATTTAAATAAAAGTACAAGTACTTCTGTCCTGCAGTAACTTTTTATGTTTTAAATAATGATCTATGGAAATTATTTACACTTTTTTTTCTAAATAAATATGGCAAATAAAAGTGCAACTTAAAGAATATATAAATCTCAACGGAATGACATTTATTGTGCTGTGTATCATAACAGACTTTTTTTTGTTTTTTTTACTAAATATGTATCCTATATTTTTTATTCTTTGTTGCATCTAAGTGCTATTGCTCTCTGGCAGCCATTGTGCAGACATATTCTGAATGCACTCCAACCAGGGGCGGACTGACTATTCGAGAACTTGGGCACTGCCTGAGGGCCCGGGGTCAGTAGGGGGCCCCATGAGATGCCCCTGGTACCTTTTATAGGCTTTTTTGGGTGTGCTTTGAGTGTGGGCAAGGACACAGGGGCCCCATGATCCCCTATTGCCCGGGGGCCCCATGAGTTGTCTGTCCGCCCCTGACTCCAATGGCTGCGCAGCATTTCCCAGAAAGGGTTTCCTGATGGTGACAACAGAGCACCTCGCCTGCCTAATGAGTGATGTAGCAGCTACTTGTAACCTCCATTGGAAGCCACTGTGTCAGGGTGAAAACGCCGGAGCACAGTTGAGAAACAGAGACAGAGCGTTGTCACCCTATAACAGGAATTGCCTGAAAAATGACCTTTCTAGTACAATAATCAGGAATATGAAATATTAGTGATGGGGTCTACTGTTCATATACTTTAAAGTGCATTTCTACCTTTGGCCAAAAAAACCCATAATTCGCCAAGGTTAACAAGACTTGTCAAGTGAAGGCTTTGATGGCCTCAGCCACTAACAGGGAGGAACGGTGTAAGAAAACATGGTTTTACTGGATGGAGTTCTCATGTTCCCCCGAGTATAGAGACCTCATGGGCGTTTTTAGGTGTTTGGGTCTTCTGAATGAGCGTTTCATGGTAACTTGTTCCTCTTTGTCTTCCATTTAGAATAATCTTTAGCTGAACTTCTCTCTGTAAACCATCACAATAATATGTTCAGAGATTATGCTGATGCGGGGACCCGCTATGATACTATGTACTTGTATTGTTGGCTTTGCACCCACCTTTTGAGATTACACCACCTGTATGTTCTTTTAAAAATCCAAAATAGACAGAGACAGAGCGTTGTCACCCTATAACAGGAATCGCCTGAAAAAGGACCTTCCTAGTAGAATAATCCGATATATGAAATGTTAGTGATTGGGTCTACTGTTCATATACTTTAAAGTGCATTTTCACCTTTGGCCAAAAAAACCCATAGTTCGCCAAGGTTTATTTATTTCAGGTACTTATATAGCGCCGTCAATTTTATTCAGCGCTTTACATATATATTGTACATTCACATCAGTCCCTAACCCTCAAGGGGCGTACAATCTAAGGTCCCTACCTCACATTCATATACAAGGGACAATTTAGACAGGATCAAATTAACCTACCAGCATGTCTTTGGAGTGTGGGAGGAAACCGGAGTACCTGGTGGAAACCCACGCAGGCACAGGGAGAACATACATACTCCAGGCAGGAGGTGCCGTGGCTGGGATTCAAACCAACGACCCGAGTACTGCCAGGCGGAAGTGCTAACCATTTAACCACTGTGCTGCCCAATGAGACTTGTCAAGACTTGTCAAGTGATGGCTTCAGCCACCAACAGGGAGGAACAATGTAATAAAACATGGTTTTACTGGATGGAGTTCACATGTTTCCCCGAGTATAGAGACCTTATTGGCTCCTAAACTAAGTACCCATTCTAAAAATGAAGTGAAGACATGACACTTTAGTGCTCAAATGGTAGAGGCAACCATCCTATACTGTAGAGCAGGGGCGGACTGACAAGTCATGGGGTCCCCGGGCACTAGGGGATCATGGGGCCCCTGTGTCCTTGCCCAAACTCAAAAAAGCCTCTGTAAAAGGTACCAGGGGCATCTCATGGGGCCCCCTACTGACCCCAGGCCCTCGGGCAGTGCCCGAGTTTCCAAATGGTCAGTCCGCCCCTGCTGTAGACTAAAGCCAGAGTCAAGCAACCCAAACTGAAAGAGTAGGAGATGAAGTCCTCTACGAAATCCAATACTAAAACAACAAAAACAGAAAGGGCACAAACACCTAGTGCAAAATCTTTAGGTGCTTTATTGGTGAAACAGATCAAAATCATACTCACAAGCCCAGTAGGCTACAGGCATTAGAATACACAGGCACGAAGTGCCTTCGTCCACTGTCCAGTCCAACTAGCCAATGGATGACACAGCCAGCTGATGCATTTTGGGAACCCTGAGAAAGAGGGCCAGGGTCCCCAAAACGCATAAGTAAGCTGTGTCATCCATCGGCTACTTGGACTGGACAGTGGACAAATGCACTTCGTGCCTGTGTACTCTGATGTCTATAGCCTACTGGGCTTGTGAGTATGATTTTATCTATTTCACCAATAAAACACGTAAAGATAATGCACTAGGCATTTGCACCCTTTTTTTTTTGTTGTTCAAGCACCCATTCTGGTCCAACTTAACCCACTGGCCCACTGGGAATTTTGAGGCTAGCCCTCTATCATACAGTCACTCGGATATCGCACAGTTCCTGTCTTACTTTCTGTTTTTCCTTGCCTGTATATCTTTCCTTCCACTTTTATTTTGTGTTGTGTGTCCCCTCCCCTCATTTTTGTCTTCCCCTGCATTTTTTTGGTGATAGCTCCGTTGTTGGCAAAATTACTCCGGTTATTCTTTGGAACATTAGGGGTGGTCTCCTTTAGGTGTTTGGGTCTTCTGAATGAGCGTTTCATGGTAACTTGTTCCTCTTTGTCTGCCATTTAGAATAATCTTTAGCTGAACTTCTCTCTGTACACCATCACAATAATATGTTCAGAGATTATGCTGATGCAGGACCCGCTATGATACTATGTACTTGTATTGTTGATTTTGCACCCACCTTTTTAGATTACACCACCTGTATGTTCTTTTAAAAATCCAAAACAGAGAATTTAAAACAAAAGAAACCATAGAATCAAAAATGTAAGATATGAATAGCCACCAAATATACATGAAAGGAGGACATGCCATTGTATTGAATGTTGGTGAATTTTTGTGGTTTAATGGTTTCTTATTCCATTTCCCAGAATGCATGAATGGATCTTGGGACTGCTACTGGTGTTGCCCTGGACAACATTGTTGGTTTATCAATTGTCACCTTGTGTTAGGTCGTGGTGGTGTTTTATGCTCTTCAGGGGCTTTTAAGGATGCAAACAAATTGTTTTGGTTCATGTTCTATGATGTAAGATGGCAACAAGGATGGATTGAGTGGCTCATAAATGAATAAGCAAGAACAACTGAACATAATCAAGTATGGATGGCCTGAACATTGACCAAGGAGATGGGGCACTTGGCAATTCTAGGCTGCACTGTATGTGAAGGACAGCTTCTGCTACCAACAAGGTAAAAAGTCTGGAGGTTCCCCACATTGTGGCAATATATACAAACCAAGCCAACATGGCAGCTCATAGGTCAGTGGTCAGGGGTGGGGGCATTGAAAATGTGGATCAATCACCTGATCAATCACCAGTCACTTGTTTTTTTAGCCGCACATGTGAGTGAGGTCTTAGGGCCTGTGTCAATGGGTAGAGATGAACTCAGGTGTATTCATATCCTAGTCCAAAACCACCTCAGTGAGGCCACCAGGAATCTTGTTGGGTAGGTGTAGCTTGGTTTGGTGGCAATAAATACACAGAGACCCGGAACACAATGTCACAAGTTAGCCTGCAGTTTGTGTTCTTACCTCATTGCTGCAGTGCTGTTTCTGATCCCTTTCACATGTGTGTTTGTCTGTGCTCACCTATGGGCGTCGCCTACTGTTCTCTGGGTTTTATTTCCTTCCCTTCCATCACTTCCTGGCCCGCCTCCTTGTTTGCCTGCCTATATAAGACATGCTCAGTCTAGGTCACTTTGCCTGAGCAACTTCCTAGTTGTCGGAGCGCCTGTATGTTGCTATTGCCTGTATCCTGCATTGACTACTTGTGTACCGACCCCGGCTTCGGTCTCTGACTGTGCTTGTTTACCACCTGTCTTGACTTCGGCTAGTCTACCGGATTTCCGTTTGTCTCTTCCCATTGTACTCTGCTCCTGTGAGCAGTCTCCTCATCCTCAGCTGGGCATACCTGGGGTCCGCGACCTGGTCCAGCTTGCTGCAAGTCCATCCCCACCATCAGGGGCCCTGTTGAAGAAGCAGGCTGGGGCTTAGACTCCGCGCCCTGGGGAACCACAAGTTGAGTATCTACAAGGGCTCACTACCACAGGTGCTGACGCACAATAACAAACGTATTGAAGAACTTGCAAAAGTACAACACCCAGTGGTAAGCTCGCCCAACCGGGAACTTACAGTCAATACAGCAGAGAGTCAGCGGTAGTAGGCTTGAAATAAATACAAAGCTTACCAAGGGGGTTGGAATATGGCTGGTCCAACCCAAAAGGAAGCTTGCTGAAGTGCAGACACGAGTCCTGAACTTTCCCTACTTCTCTGGGACCTCTCCCTGCCACAAGTGCTGTCCCTAACAGACGGATATGCTCTCCCTCCACTAGCCACTTTGCAAATGCGCACCAAAACCTGGTGGCAGGGACTTTTTAATTTTACCTACAGGTACGCTCATGATAATGCTTACTAGTAGGTAAAATGAACATCTCCTAAATGTTCGCCATTTAGGAGATACTCTCTCTTTCTTTAAGCTGACTCATGCTCTCTGAAGGAACAGCATATCCTTGCCATTCCTTCAGAGCTGTGTGCTGTGGTCCAGGACTCCAGTGCACATGCGCAGGAGTGATGTCATTGCGGTCCGGCCTGTCAGATGGCCGAATCTTGTGAACCTGGAAAGAAGACTGGTGAAGATGGAAGCCTCTACAGCGATGACAGCGTGCAGCTGTAGGGCTTTGGTTTAAGGTAAGTTTTACATAATGTGCTAGAATGCAATTCATACTAACACATTATGACATTACCTTTCAGGGGACTCACCCCCCCACCCTTTCCTGCAGTTTACTACTGCTTTAACCTCCCTAGCGATCTGATTATGTCAGTATTTCTGTGCTCAAAGCGGTACATTGTTTTCAATGGAAATATGTAGTTTTTTTATTGTAGGCTGTAATTTTTAGGAATAACTCACTGAAATCTGTCCGAACAAGAGTCTAGTAAACATCCCGGGTATGATAAAATGTGAAACACGAAATCATAAATTATAATTTAATAAATAATCATAAAAAATAATAATATAATAATAATAAATTGAATTCAATAATATAATCAAACCAAAAACACTGAAATCTGAAAAGAGAGCGCCAAGTTCGCACATCACTGAGCAAATTCGCAGAATCGTTTTCAGTGTCTGATGAGGAATTTCCCCCACGAATCATTATCACTCAATTCTGCAAGTGGTTCTGATTTACTATCGCTGTTCTCTAGCCGGTCTAAAACCGCTTTTGACCTAAAGGGACGCTTTTTGGACGCCATGGACGTTTCTCAGTTTCCAGGTAGAAAGAACAGTCAAAATGCAGGCAGGGCGCAGGACAAATCACTCGGGACAAAATGTATGTGAAATGGTTTGATACAGTAATGGAATACTATCAGATTTTAGTGTATCGAGTGAATGTGAAATTTTTACATTTTTGAATGTCCCGCCGGTTCTGTTCCCCGTACGTCCTGTACGTCCCGATGCTCGCAGGGAACGGAACCCGGAAGATGGATGCCGGCATTGGCCGGGGACACTGCAGGGGGGACATCGCAGGAGCGCAGGACAAGGTAAGTGCTGGAGGGATCCCGGAACAACGCTGCAGTGTATTCCCGAGTGTAGCTCGGGGTTACCACTTCTGGTACTGAAAGTTAACCCTGAGCTACACTCGGGAACACCGCCAGGGAGGGTAAAAAGACTCTGCGTGACCCGAGATAACAACCAAGGTTACCTGGATGCAGCATATCCAACCAGAATGTTGCTCCAGGGAACTGAGGGAACCATAAGTCCTCATGCACACGGGACATTTTGATAAGGCTGGTAACATTAGCTGTGTAAAGTCACGTTAAAAACGTGAGTTCAGCTTTTTTTAGCGTTTTTGCATTAAGGTTTAACCGCGATTAGTGGCATTTTTCCCGTGTTTTTCCGTGTTTGTGTTTTTTTAGCAGGTTTTTTTTGGTCAAAAAAGTACAAAACACCGGTTTGCCGCATTTTGCCATGTTTTTCAGCATTAGAGCATTTGTACAGTTAAAAACCTCCTCTAGAAGCCCACTAGTTCTGATTTTTTTTTCCAGCCAAAAAACATCCCTGCCAAAAAATGCTGATTGCAGCCTATGTGTGGATGGAGACATAGAATAACATGCTGGGGGGTTTACTGGCTGTAGAAAAAACATCAAAAGCCAAAAACAGCCGCTGTAAAAACGTCCCGTGTGCATGAGGACTAAGAGGCCAAGTTTCCCTTGACTTCCCCTCCAGCTGCCGTACCACTCTGGATGAGAGCCACCTACAGTGGAAATGTAGACTGCACCTGCCTACAAGCTGTCACCGGAAAGGGCCAATCAGCAGCTGAATCAGTCTCTGTCCCACAGTCAAATGTATACCTGGAATACCCCGGTGCAGATGATTGGATCGCAGATGATTGGATCGCTTAGGTCGGTACAGACCGCACGGGGTGACACCGGACCCGCTCCACGAAAAGGTAAGTTGTAAAGCAAGCGGACGATCCCCACAGAATGGATAGGATCAGGGGCGGACTGACCATTTGGAAACTCGGGCACTTCCCGAGGGCCCGGGGTCGATAGGGGGCCCCATGAGATACCCCTGGTACCTTTTTCATAGGCTTTTTTGAGTTTGGGCAAGGACACAGGGGCCCCATGATCCCCTATTGCCCGAGGGCCCCATGAGTTGTCAGTCCACCCCTGGATAGGATCGTCGGCTTTCTTTACAACTTACCTTTTCGTGGAGCGGGTCCGGTGTCACCCCCGTATAGGTTGCATGCCGACGATACCCGCAGGATGGATTAGATCTGTGGATTGGGGAGCATAATGGATCGGAATCTGATCTATTATGCTCAGTCAGTCAAGGCCTGGACTGAGCAAAGCTAAAAGGGAGGGCCAGCATGATTGGGGCGTGCAGACGAGGTGGAGCGTGTATTTGGGTGGGAGTATATGCAGGAGGTAAGTGGGTGGTTACTCATCTGATTGGAGTACGCAACCTTGCCAGCATTAGGAGGTGGGTTGGGTCATGTCGGAGGTCAGTCGGAGCTTGTGCCAGCACGGGGGTGGTTTCTCCCGCCCTCTCTCCCTGGAGCTGTTTCGTGTTTTGTTTTGCTGTTTGGTTTGGTTTGTTCTCTATGTTTGTCCTGTTGTTTGTTTTGTGTGGGTTCCTTCAGTTTGCTTCTTGTACAGAATGGCTTTTTGTGTCCCGAGGTGTTTGTCTGTTTGTTTTGTCATGGCAGCCGGCAGAGGTCGATGGGTCTTTGAAGGTGGTGTTGGAGTGACAATTTGGTGGATTATGGGTTGGGCCCATCGTAGACATGGGTGTCCCTTCCCAATTATAAGGTCACGTTGGTAATGTGGGAGTTCATTGGCTGTATCTGGGACTACGTAACTGTAGTATTGTCCCCGAGGCGGTGTAGTAGCGGCTGGGGGCCTTTCATTGGGTGTCAGATACAGCCCAGTTTGTGATGGGAGTAACGTGTGCCTTCGAAGACCTTGGACCCGGTTGGGATCATTACTGTCAGTTATTATTTGAGTGTACTGTAAGAAGTGTTATGTTAGAGTTAAGTTAAATAAATATTATGTATATAATAATAAAAGAGTGAGCGCTAATCCAAAAAAGCAGCTAAGCACTCTAAGCAACCAATAAATACTTAAACAGAGTAATATCAAAAAAAGTGCAGCGCTAGATAATAAAGTCTGCAAAAAAGTCCACTGAAGTCTAATTGATAAAAACGTGCCAGATGACAAGTAGAAATCAATGGTGGCGATCCGTGAAGAAAAGCAGAAATGCGCACTCACCAGAAGACAGATATAAGTAAGCGGTATGCATCAAAGCCCATGGATCCTCAATCAAGGAGAGAACTAGTCTGGTCAAAATGGGTTGATCTTCCCTCAAGGATGCAGAGCTTATCCAAGACAGATCCAGGTAGCCAGAGGTCTCCTACAGCTGGATGAATGGAAGGGGTCACCTGCTTAAAGGCCTGAATTCTCAGTAAAGGACTCTGCAAAAAGGTACTCCTGCCGTGTGGGCTGCAGTACCAGGGCTGGCCAGCGGGTGCTCTCAGCCCACACGGCAGGAGTACCTTTTTGCAGAGTCCTTTACTGAGAATTCAGGCATTTACCAAGAGGAGGAAGACCCCCCATTAAGCAGGTGACCCCTTCCGTTCATCCAGCTGTAGGAGACCTCTGGCTACCTGGATCCGTCTTGGATAAGCTCTGCATCCTTGAGGGGAGATCAACCCATTTTGACCAGACCAGTTCTCTCCTTGATTGAGGATCCATGGGCTTTGATGCATACCGCTTACTTATATCTGTCTTCTGGTGAGTGCGCATTTCTGCTTTTCTTCATGGATCGCCACCATTGATTTCTACTTGTCATCTGGCACGTTTTTATCAATTAGACTTCAGTGGACTTTTTTGCAGTCTTTATTATCTAGCGCTGCACTTTTGTTGATATTACTATGTTAAATAAATGGCTGCTATGGCCGGTTTTACACCAAAAAGTGAGCCGCATGGTCATTTAGGTGGGGAAGGATGAAGGGTGGTGGTGGTTTTTATGGATTAGGGGTAAGTATTAGCCTCGATATTCGGCATGTCCATCAGTCATGCAGATCTGATCCATTCTGCGGGGATCGTCGGAGGGGGTGTCACCAAGTGTTATCGCACCAAGTGACACCAACCCTAGGGACGCCCCTGCTAGGATCTGAACACGTATGAGCTTGTCCCTGTCAATGGGCAAATGTAGCCCAGTTTGAATTGCTTCTGACCTGCATTGGCTTGCTTTTGACTTGCTTCAGCTGCTTTTGCATTCTCATAGACTTGCATGGGCAGAGAAGCCGTTCTGAAGACAAAAGCCCATCATCACGGCCCCTTACTAACTTTGCTTTTTTGCACACTCTTGCTTAAAAACTGCAGGGCAAGAGAGATGGCAATGGTGATGAATGTATGCGCCGTTTGCCGCCATTTAGACAGTTTGGCACATGCTAAATTACAGTAACAAATAAAGGTTATTCTCTCCCGCAACATTCTATCTCCCAATTGCATTTTGCAGAGAGCAGTCTTTTGAAAATCTGATGATGGAAGGGACTTGGCTGCAGGAAGAAGTATTGTATGGAGGTGTGTTGGACGGCTCCCAAGTATATGATCTTCATAAATGTCAGAATGTTTGCGGCCTTACATCATTGAAAAGCAATCATGTTCATATCTGCTCTCATAAAAAGACATTTCGCACGGAACAATTTCCTTCTCCTTGTATTGTGTCTTTCAGACGCCGGCTCGTTAAACCGGCCCGATCTATATTTCTGTAATGACACCGTAGCTGCAGAGGGGCACCGAAATATAAAAGGGGATGGGCCGTACAATGAACGGAAAGTGCGGAGACCTGAAAGCGTAAATTATTTTACAAGATAGGGAGATAATTGGGAAGAACGCGGACGCATTATCATTATCTTTTCTGTAATCCACTTAGCATAAGTAAGCAAGATGAAGGAGGCTTTTTTAATCAAAATAAGAGCAGCACTTTAACAGAATTGGCCTTTTCAGATCTTGTTTTGCTTACCTTCTTCTGTTCGCAAAGCATAAACGAGCTGAGAAAAAGTCCAGTGTAAGCTCCATATTGTTGAATATTCACTCCCCACCCTCAGGAGAAGGATCCGCGTGGGCCGGCTTTAATAGAATTGGCTTAGTGATTGGCTTCTCAGGCATCCAGCATTGGCCTTCAGGTGGTTGGAAGGGAAGGGAGTCATATATCCACCCAAATCATGAAAGTAGTAGGTATTTCTCACCACAACCCCAGGAGAACTGAGCCTTGGAGAAATTAAAGAAAGTAGAAGGATCCGCGTAGTGTAGCTCGGGGTTACCGCTTTTGGTACTGACGTTTTACCCCAAGCTACACTCGGGAATACCGCCAGGGAGGTTCAAGGGCCAGGAGGCGCCGGCGCAAAGGGGTTAAGATCGCCCCATAGCAGATGTACAGCTACTGGGCAGCTGCGCTGTGCCAAAATCCCATTAATATACATGATTTTACATTTCCAGGTAGGTGGCACATGCACGCGTGCCGACCTATCCATGCTGTCATTAGCTTCTGAAAATGTCAATCACCAGGTCCCGGCCAGCGATTCATAGTCGTGACTTGATGATCGTCTGAGAAGCTGACAGGAGAGAGATCTGTGAGTGTAAACAACACAGATCTCTCTCCTGTCAGAGGGGCCAGTTTTAATAGAATTGGCTTAGTGATTGGCTTCTCAGGCATCCAGCATTGGCCTTCAGTTGGTTGGAAGGGAAGGGAGTCAAATAGCCACTCAAATCATGAAAGTAGTAAGTATTTCTCACCACAACCCCAGGAGAATTGAGCCTTGGAGAAATTAAAGGAAGTAGAAGGATCCGCGTGGGCCGGCTTTAATAGAATTGGCCTTGTATTTTCTTTTACTTACCTCCCACTTTGTTTTCCCACAGAAATAAGTTGAGAAACATTTGTATCTAAGCCCCTGTCAGAGATGCGGGTGTGACCAGAAGTGTGTGGACTGACACAGGGAAACGTAGGCTTCAGATATAGTAAATAATATAATTTATTTAAGACCAACAATACAAACACAGTGCAAAACTAAACATAACACAGTGCAAACAAACTGAACCAAACCTCCAACAGATAACAAACATACGATACAAGAGTAGTCAGGCAGGCCGGGTCGGTAGCAAACGGGCAAACTGAGTACCAGGAGCAGGCGGGAGAGTGGTCAGGACTAGCCGAGGTCAGTACATCAGGCAGCGTCAGGACAGCAGAAACAGGATCAGGAAACCAGGGCCAAGCAAACAGTACAACAAGGCACAGACTGCAGGTCTGGCCATCCCTTAAATACACCACCTGCAATCAGCCTCAGTTGATGGCTAATTCCCGAAGTGAGCCTCTGGTTGTTGAGAGCACCCGCTGGCCAGCCCTGGTACTGCAGCCCACAAAGCAGGTGAGTCCCACCACTATTGGCAAGTCCATTCCTGACAGCCCCACAGGACTAAATGCTCGCTCCACACCTTCACTTGATAATGCTGGATACCCGGGGGCCAATCGCCAAGCACCAGCTTAGTGATTGGCTTCTCAGGCATCCAGCATTGGCCTTCAGTTGGCTGGAAGGGAGTCAACCACCTAAATCATGAAAGTAGTAGGTATTTCTCACCACAACCCCAGGAGAACTGAGCCTTGGAGAAATTAAAGGAAGTAGAAGGATCCGCATGGGCCGTCTTTAATAGAATTGGCTTAGTGATTGGCTTCTCAGGGATCCAGCATTGGCCTTCAGCATTGGCTGGAAGGGAGTCAGCCACCCAAATTATGAAAGTAGTAGGTATTTCTCACCACAACCTCAGGAGAATTGAGCCTTGGAGAAATTAAAGGAAGTAGAAGGATCTGCATGGGCCGGCTTTAATAGAATTGGCCTTGTATTTTCTTTTACTTACTTACTTACCTCCAACTCTGTTTGCCCTCAGAAATAAGTTGAGAAAAAGTTGTATGTAAGCCCCACAGGGATAAATACTCGCTCCCCACCCTTACTTGACAATGTTGGATACCCGGGGGGCCAATTACCAAGCACCAGCTTCTCGAATGGCTTCTCAGGCATCCAGCATTGACCTTCAGGTGGTTGGAAGGGAAGGGAGTCAGATGGCCACCCAATTCGTGAAAATGGCAGGCATTTCTCATTAGAACCCCAGGAGAACTGAGCCTTGGGGAAATGAAAGGAAGTATAAGGATCCATGTGGGTCGGCTTTAACAGAATTGGCCTTGCTGGATTTTCTTGTACTTACCTCCCACTCTTTTTGTCCACGGAAAAAGTTTAGAAAAAGCTGTATGTAAGCCCCACAGGGCTAAATACTCACTCCCCACCCCCCACTTGACAATGCTGAATACCTGAGGGACCAATTGTCCAGCACCAGTTTGGCAACTGAACTCTCAGGTATCCAGCATTGCCCTTCCAGTGTTTAGAAGGGAAGGGAGGTATTGGTTAGCACATCTCCAGGAGAAATGAACCTTGGGGGAGTGAAGCGAAATATAAGCATCCGCACGGGCCGGCATTAAATGATCCTGTTGCTTTGTTCTGCATTTTTTTAGGTTTCGGTAAGCCTGGTCAGAGTTAGAACATTGTCTTCATTTTCATTCCTATCTGCATCTCTGTTAGGGAGATTTCCTGTCACTGTCCTGATTACACAGAAGGAAGGCAAACAACATTAAAATAGAAAAAAGGTTGTGCTATAATTACATAAAAAAAAAAACTGTATAGAGACCATATACTAATATAACTAATATTTAGAATTTTGATATAAAACATATATATATATATATATATATATATATATATATATATACACACACATTTACATATAAATATATATATATTACACATTTTAAAATTTTAGAAGAAAAGCAGTCGATATTAAAATACAAAATAGGCAGTGCTATATTTAGAAAAAATACAGCGACCAGCTACGAATATAAATAATATTCAGACTTCTAATAAAAAACATTTACTTGTGAAAATGAACATATATACATGCAGTGTGCATATATATATATATATATATATATATATATATATATATATATTTATATATATCTTTATAAATAATAATATAATAATAATAATAATAATAATAATAATAATAATAATACTATAAATAAAATAATAATAATAATAAATAAAAAATAAATTTTATATATATATATATATATATATATATATATATATATATAATTTATTTATTTTAATTACATTCTTAAATGTCATTACTTGATTTTATATATATAATTTTATTTTATTTTTTTTACACATTTTAAAATTTTAGAAGAAAAGCAGTCGATATTAAAATACAAAATAGGCAGTGCTATATTTAGAAAAATACAGTGACCAGCTACGAATATAAATAATATTCAGACTTCTAATACAAAACATTTACTTTTGAAAATGAACATATATACATGCAGTGTGCATATCTATATCTATATATATAATAAAAATAATAATAATAAAAATAATAATAATAATAATAATAAAATAAATTATATATATATATATATATATATATATATATATATAAATGATTATTATTATTATTTATTTTAATTACGGTTTTAAATGTTATTACTTAAATTTAACAACAACAAAAAAAAATCACAAAAGTTGGTATTATTTTTAAAAACCATCCTTGAGCTGCAGTCCAGTTATATTGCCCAGGCTGAAATTATGACATGATGTATATTGTAAAGCGCTGAGCAAACTGCGCTATATAAATCCTGTATTATAATAATAATATTAATAATAATAATAAAAAGATGATGACATCGGTTTGCTGCAGTTAGGAGGAAGCATTTCCTCTATTACTTCCTACCTCAGTGATCAGACTGCAACATTATCACTTTGTAACAAGTTTTCAGGCTAGAGGCTGCAGCAGGGGCTGATCTGTGTCAGACATTTGTGAACTCAGCCAAGAGCTGACTAGGAACCAGGATTTACACGACTGCGTCATCTCTGAGCCGGCATCTGAATAGATGGTGACCATGGATGATGCCTGAAGAAAGATGGCCCCGTCCATCTGAGGAGAAAACCAGGTGAAGGCGTTGTGATCTCTGTGAATGGTAATAAATACCTGGAAGTGTTACACATTACTCAGCATGTGTGAATCTAACATGAACATATATCTGCGGCTTGGTTCACTTAATAGGAGCGCTGTCACAGATGCCATACATATATCTAACAGCAATAAATCAGTACATTTGTTATAAAACCAAATAAGGAGACAACAGGACAGATCATTCCTCCCCGGCTCCAAGCGCAGGACTTGGTGTCATAAGATTTATTGGTATGGCGCTGTGCCGGTTGTCAGGTGCCACCTGTGCAGTCATGTATTATTATTCTCGGCTGCTCTGCTCACAGCGGACTGTCAGCCCCGCTCTCAGGAAGGCCGGCACCCGAACACCTTATCTCATTCCCTTGGAGGGACTTGTCCTTTTCAGGAAATGTGCTTTTATGTCTGAATTGTCTTAGGCCCCTTCACACGGCGCTCTGGTTTTTTTTATCAGTCCAGTCACATTGTTTTGAAGAAAAAACGGATCAGTTTACATCCATTTTTCATCCGGTTTACATCTGTTTACGTCTTTTTACATCTGTTTATATCAATTTAGGTCTGTTTACATATTTTTACATTCTTTTATGTCTGTTTACATTTGTTTTACAACCGTTTATATCCATGTACATCTGTTTACGTCTGTGTGCATCCGTTTACATCTGTTTACATCTGTTTACATCTGTTTACGTCTGTTTACATCTGTTTACATTCATTTTACATCCATTTACATCCGCTTACATCTGTTTACGCCTGCTTACATCAATTTACATATGTTTACATCTGCGTCTGTTTACATATGTTTACATCCATTTACATCTGTTTACATCCATTTACGCCTGTTTACATCCATTTTACATCCATTTACATATTTGTACATCCGCTTACATCTATTTTACATCCATTTACATTTGTTTACATCTGTTTATATTAATTTACATACGTTTACGTATGTTTACATCCATTTACCTCTGTTTACGTCTGTTTACATCAGTTTACACCCATTTACATCCATTTACATCAGTTTACATCCATTTTACATCCGTTTACACATGTTTACATTCGTTTACATCTATTCTACATCCATTTATATCCGTTTACGTCTGTTTACATCCATTTACATCAGTTTACTTCTGTTTATATCCATTTACATCCAATCAACATCCGTTTTCATCTATGTACATCCGTTTAAGTAGGTCTACATCCATTTACATCCATTTTACATCCGCTTACATCCATTTACATCTGTTTATGTCTGTTTACATCCGTTTACATCTGTTTACATCCATGTATGTCTGTTTGCTTCCGTTTACGTCTGTTTACATCCATTTACATCCGCTTACATCCATTTACATCTGTTAATGTCTGTTTTCACCCGTTTCCATCAATTTTACATTAGTTTTTCATCCATTTACATCCATGTATGTCTGTTTGCTTCCGTTTACGTCTGTTTACATCCATTTACATCCGTTTACATCTGCTTACATCCGTTTACATTCATTTTACATCCATTTTACATCCATTTACATCCGTTTACATCTGTTTACATTCATTCTACATCAGTTTGTCATCCATTTACATCCATTCATGTCTGTTTGCATCCATTTACATCCATTCTACACCCGTTTTGCACCCGTTTACGTCGGTTTACATCCATTTTTAATCTGTTCCGGTTATTTTTTACGGAAGAAAAGCAGGGCTTTTACACACGGGCATTCTGTATGTCCATTTTTCATGTGTCCATTTACAATTTACGGATGCAAAATGGACACCCATGTATTTCTATGGACTAGTGGATGTAAACAGATTATCATCTGTTTACATCCGTTAACCACTCGCCCTCCAGAGGATTCCCCCCCCCCCTTCCTGACCAGGCCATTGTTTGCGTTGCGGCGCCGCATTACTTAATCTGACAATTGCGCAGTCATGCAACGCTGCACCCAAATGAAATTTACGTACTTTTTTTCCAACAAATAGAGCTTTATTTCGGTGGTATTTGATCACCTGTGTGTTTATATTTTTTGTGCTATCAACAAAAAAAGACTCACAATTTTGAGAAAAAGACAATATTTTGGACTTTTGGCTGTTAAACGTGTCCAGTAAAAAAAAATTTCAATTCAAATTTCGTCATAAATTTCACCCAAAATGTATTCTGCTCCGTGTCTTTGCTAAAAAAAAATCCTGATACGTGTCAATTAATTGGTTTACGTGAAAGTTATAATGTCTATAAATGGCGGTATAGAGACTGGGATTTTTTATTTTGCTTTCCTACTAGTAATGGTGGCGATCAGCGACTTTTAGTGGGACTGCGGCGGACATTCTGACACTGGGGGGGGGGACTAACGTGGTGTCACTGACATACAATACAGACAGTGATCAGTGCTAAAAAATAAAAGCACTGAGGCAGGAAGGGGTTAACATGAGGGGCAATCAAAGGGTTAACTATATGTAGGGAGTGTTTTACTAGGGGGGCTGTGTGTTGGTGCTTCAATGTAAGCACACTGATGGGGATGGTTGTGCTGTGCACAGCCATCCTGAGCAGTGTGCCCGAGCTGACAGGGAGGAAGAATGTAAACAAAACAGTCTTCCTCCCAGTCAGAAATGCTCGGTAATTACCGGGTGCCAGTAAGTAATTACCGGGTGGGGCTCAGTGATTGACAGCCACGGCCCATGCCGTCCTGTAGCAGTATTTCTGCTATAGGGCGGTCGGGAATCGGTTAATGACCACATTCGTTAACGTCTGTTTTTTTGAACGGAAGAAAACCCTATTTTTCTACCGTGAAAAACAAATGGAACGGACAAAAAATGGATGTAAACAGACAAAATATGGATGTAAAGGTATTAAAAACGGATGTAAAATGGATATTAATGGAAAAAAAAGGTTTTAAAAAACGGATGTAAATTGATGAAAAAATGGATGTAAACTGATGAAAAATGGATGTAAACTGATGAAAAAACTGATGTAAATTGATGAACAACGGATGTAAACTGATGAAAAATTGATTAAAAAAAACAGATGAAAAAAACTGATGTAAACTGATGAAAAACGGATGTAAACTGATGAAAAAACTGATGTAAACTGATGAACCACGGATGTAAACTGATGAAAAAACTGATGTAAACTGATGGACAACGGATGTAAACTGATGAAAAAACTGATGTAAACTGATGAAAAAACGGATGTAAACTGATGAAAAAACTGATGTCAACTGATGAACAATGGATGTAAACTGATGAAAAAACTGATGTAAACTGATGAACAACGGATTTAAACTGATGAAAAACGGATGCAAACTGATGAAAAATGGATTTAAAAAAAAATGGATGAAAAAAACGGATGTAAACTGATGAAAAACAGATGTAAACTGATGCAAAAACTGATGTAATCTGATGAAAAACGGATGTAAGCTAATGAAAAATCTGATATAAACTAATGAAAAAACGGATGTAAACTAATGAAAAATGGATGTAAACGGATGAAAAACGGATGTACACTGATGAAAAAACTGATGTAAACTGATGAAAACGGATATAAACTGATGAAACACGGATGTAAACTGATGAAAAAACTGATGTGAACAGATAAAAAAATGGATGTAAACTGATGAAAAAGCTGATGTAAACTGATGAAAAACGGATGGAAACTGATGAAAAATGGATGTAAACTGATGACAAAAATTATGTAAACTGATGAAAAACGGATGTAAACTGATAAAAAAAAACTGACGTGAACTGATGAAAAAATAGATGTAAACTGATGAAAAACGGATGCAAACTGATGAAAAAACTGATGTAAAGTGATAAAAAAAACAAATGTAAACTGATGAAGAAACTGATGTAAACTGATGAAAAACTGATGTGAACTGATGAAAAAATGGATGTAAACTGATGAAAAACGGATGTAAACTGATGAAAAACGGATGCAAACTGATGAAAAAAATGAATGTAAACTGATGAAAAAACTGATGTAAAGTGATAAAAAACAAATGTAAACTGATGAAGAAACAGATGTAAACTGATGAAAAGCGGATGTAAACTGATGAAAAAACTGATGTAAACTGATGAAAAAACTGATGTAAACTGATGAACAATGGATGTAAACTGATGAAAAAACTGATGTAAACTGATGAACAACGGATGTAAACTGATGAAAAACGGATTTAAAAAATGGATGAAAAAACGGATGTAAACTGATGAAAAACGGATGTAAACTGATTAAAAAACTGATGTAAACTAATGAAAAACGGATGTAAACTAATGAAAGATCTGATATAAACTGATGAAAAACGGATAGTGCCTCATCATTGGTGTCAGTGGGAGGAATAGTGCCTCATCATTGGTGTCAGTGGGAGGAATAGTGCCTCATCATTGGTGTCAGTGGGTGGAACAGTGCCCTAAAGAATAGCTTTGTCAGTTTTTTTTTACTTTTTTTTTTTTGCTTGTTTCCAAAATGTGTCTTCACTTTCTGTCCTAGAGACAGAGCAGGAAATAAGAGGAGATCTCTCCAAACCTTGGGGATACCTCCTTTTAAATCGATGTCACCAGACTATGTTCACACATTGGAAGACACCCCCTTACTGTTTCACCAATCCAGGTGACTAGGGGACCTTTTACAATCACACCGCACACATCAAGATTGCATTGCATTGAACTAGAAGGGCCCGTTCACACAACAGCATCAAAAACTGGATGTGAAGCATCGCACCACAACACAGTACTGTGCACTGCCATGCATTGTGGCGTGCTGCCACGCCGTTGTGCTGCCTTGGTACCTTGGGGTGCCATTCAAAGTCCATGGCGCCACATCGCAGTAATGGGCAGTAATGGGCCCTAATGTGCAAATCGGAGAGTTGAAATCATTTTCAGAATCTCATCTGATGATATTTATTCCACACAGAGTCGTTTTACAGTGAACAGCGAATTGCAACGTTAATGAAAATCCTTTCCGATGAGATTCTTTACCAGATGCATACTTACTGCTATTACAGCTCTTCGCATTAGCATTACCACTAGCCTCAGGAATTTGTTCTCCTCATCATGCAAGGTCAAGATATAGAGGACAAGACGTTATTTAGTCTGCAGATAAAACGAAAACCAAGAGATTGCTGAGCAAGCTTGTAAGAGAATGTCTCTCAACGTAACAAACCTATCGGGGACTTTACAAATCTGCATGAACACATTTCTGACATGTTATAATATACATGTAGTACTACCCAGGGGTGGACTGACCATTTGGAAACTCCTGCACTGCCCGAGGGCCCGGGGTCAGTAGGGGGCCCCATGAGATGCCCCTGGTACCTTTTTCATAGGCTTTTTTGAGTTTGGGCAAGGACACAGGGGGTCCCATGAGTTGTCAGTCCGCCCCTGGTACTACCCCCTTAGGAGTCGTTAAGTTTTTGGGTCCCCCTGAGGTCCTGCACAGCCAGCCAACACACATCTTCTTCCTCCACACTTGCACACGGAGACAGTAACCAGTCCTTAGGCTTGTTTTTGGGATTTTATTAACCACTTGCCGTCCGCCTGCTGTTTATAAACGGCAGGACGGTGGCACTCCAGGGGCAGGTTGCCGTTCATAAACGGCACCCGCCTTTTCTAGCTGTGCGCGCTCCCTTGGAACTCCTTTGGAACTTTTAACCACTTCCCGACCGGCCGTTGTATATAAACGGTCTGACGGTGGCACTGCAGGGTCGGGTGGGCGTTTATAAACGGCCTCCCCGCACCCTGCTTCTGAGTGCTCCCCGGGAGCGCGCATCACCGCAATCCGGTGCCCGCTGTGTCCTCCGGACACAGTGGAACACCGATCGTTGGACAGGACCTCTGTACGAGGTCCCGATCATGTGATCACTGATTGGCCAATCAGTGATCACATGCAAAGTAGTAAGCAAGATGTCACTTGTGACATCATTGCTTACTACGTGTGAAATCTGTGAATGATCACAGAGGTCACATGGTACAAGCCTATTCACAACAGCCTTGTACCATGTGACAAGGTGTGACCAATCACAGCTCACTCAGTAGTTCTCAATGGCTGCAAGAATGCAGACAGAGAGAAAGAGAAACTATTGCTTTTACATCCTATATGGGTGTAAAAGCAATCACTGTAAAAAAAAAAAATCTTCATCACCCCCCACAAGTAGTACAGTATCACCATGGTGACACTGTACTGCTAGGGTGACAGTATGTAAAAAAACAAAACAAAACATAATAATATAAAAAAAAAAAAAAATTTAAATTTTTTTTTAAAAATTATAATTTTTGGTTATAAACTAATTTGGCTTATTTTTTTTTTTTTTTTACTAAAAATATAACGGAATACATTTTGGTCAAGATTTATGATGAAAGATTATTTATTTGCAAAATTTTATAAGAAAAACACTTTTTTTTCAAAATTTTTGGACTGACCATTTGGAAACTTGGGCACTGCCCGAGGGCCCGGGGTCAGTAGGGGCCCCATGAGATGCCCCTGGTACCTTTTTCATAGGCTTTTTTGAGTTTGGGCAAGGACACAGGGGCCCCATGATCCCTTATTGCCCAGGGGCCCCATGAGTTGTCAATCCGCCCTTGCTTCTAACATTCTGCTAAACCTTTGTGAAGTAGTACTGCCTGGACCTTGAAGAAAGGGACATACCCTGAAAGCTTGTCCTCAAAATTGTATGTTAGTGCAAATAAAAAAAGTATCACGGACAGTACTCAATTGTTTTTACCCCTTAACCACTTCCAGTCCGGACGCTTTTACCCCCTTCCTGCCCAGGGCAATTTTCAGCTTTCAGCGCTATCACACTTTGAATGACAATTGCGCGGTCATGCAACACTGTACCCATATGAATTTTTTAGCATTTTTCTGAGACAGATAAACCTTTATTTTGGTGGTATTTATTCACCGCTGGGATTTTTATTTTCTTTTGCTATATAAATGAAAAAGTCCAAAAATTTTGAAAATAAGTGTTATTCTTATAAAATTTGGAAAAAAATTATATTTCATCACATATCTTGGCCAAAATTTATTCCGTTATCTTTTTACATTTTTATTTTTATTTTTTTTATTATTATTTATGTTTTTTTTTTTAAAATACTGTCACCCATGGTGACACTGTACTACTTGTGGGGGGTGATGAAGATTTTTTTTTTGTTTACACTGATTGCTTTTAACCCATAAACGATGTAAAAGCAATCATTTCTCCTTCTCTCTGGCTGCATTTTTGCAGCCATTGAGAAATGCTGTGTGAGCTGTGATTGGTCACAGCTTGTCACATGGTACAAGGTCGTTGTGAATAGCCTTGTACCCAGGGGCGGACTTACCATTTGGAAACTCAGGTACTGCCCGAAAGCCAGGTGTCAGTAGGGGGCCCCATGAGATGCCCCTGGTACCTTTTTCATAGGCTTTTTTGAGTTTGGGCAAGGACACAGGGGCCCCATGATCCCCTATTGCCCAGGGGCCCCATGAGTTGTCAGTCCGCCCCTGCTTGTACCATGTGACCACTGTGATCATTCACAGATTTCACACGTAGTCAGCAATGATGTCAGAAGTGACATCTTGCTTACTACTCTGCATGTGATCACTGATTGGCCAATCAGTGATCACATGATTGGGACCTCGCACAGAGGTCCCGTACGACGATCGATGCTCCACTGTGTCCAGAGGACACAGCGGGCACCGGATTGCGGTGCTACGCGCAGGGGCGGACTGACCATTTGGAAACTCAGGCACTGCCAGAGGGCCTGGGGTCAGTAGGGGGACCCATGAGATGTCCCTGGTACCTTTTTCATAGGCTTTTGTGAGTTTTGGCAAGGACACAGGGGCCCCATGATCCCCTATTGCCCAGGGGCCCATGAGTTGTCAGTCCGCCCCTGGCTGCACGCTCCCAGGGAGCGTGCACAGCTTGAAAATGCAGGCGCCGTTTATGAACCTGGACTGCCACCGTCCGGCCGTTTATATACAGTGGCCGGATGGCAAGTGGTTAATATGCACACCAGTAGCAGTTCGCATGAGCGGGGTGCGATTCTGATGCGGTGCGCAATTTGCACTGAAAACACTGTGAATTCCGCACCGCATCAGTGTGAACCCGGGCTGAGTGGTATTTGCACAGTTGACGATTTAAGAAGCTCCTGTTCTGCAGAGAGGTTGAAGCACCAATGAAGAAGGACCATTGTATATGCAAATTCCTCTGGTAATGAGATTTCCAAAATTCAGGTTCACCAGCACTGCACCCAAGGTTACATTTTCCTAATTGGATTATACAAACTGCACGCTGCAGAAATGAGACCAATGTAATATTAATTTTCTAATTGGTGCCTGCACATTCCTTCGACATGAAATGATGGAATTAATTGAATGATCGTGGCAGGTAGCTGCCCGCCGACGTAATTTAATTTGGCTTTTTCATCGCCTGGTAAGAGAATCGGTCATGTCATCATAATTCGATGATTAGGCATCAAATCTTTTCCCTCTCAAACCCCATAACGCGGGGGTGATGAAGTTATCAGCGGCGCTACGAAGGGTTTATGTTAAACACTCTCTAACGATATTATTTCTCACTTACCGGATCATCACGCCGTAACAAGTTCAATGATCATTTGTAGCACTCGAAATCGCAAGTCAAGGACATCGAAGGGAAATTGTTCCCTGCTGCAACATTGTTTCATACAACATCTCGGAAACGGTCCCATAATGGCCATTTTTAGTGGACCATACATCAGGTTCGTTCATTGAAATACTGGATCTTCACTTAAAAAAGCAGCTCCGGGGATCAGGGAAGATTGCTGAAACGTGAATACTCTCCAGGAAGTATTGGAACTAGGCTAAAGTCAGGAGGCTTGTTTGGTTTAACCCCTTCACACCTTAGGGCAAAGCAAATCGTAACGCCTAAGAAACATGTTACACCTTTATTCTGTCTTGAGAAGAGGAGATTAAGGGGGATACGATCTCCATGTATAATACATAAGGGGGGATGTGATCTCCATGTATAATATATAAGGGGGATACGATCTCCATGTATAATACATAAGGGGGGATGTGATCTCCATGTATAATATATAAGGGGGGATATGATCTCCATGTACAATACATAAGGGGGGATATGATCTCCATGTATAATACATAAGGGGGGATATGATCTCCATGTATAATACATAAGGAGGGATATGATCTCCATGTATAATACATAAGGGGGGGATATGATCACCATGTATAATACATAAGGGGGGATGTGATCTCCATGTATAATACATAAGGGGGGATATGATCACCATGTATAATACATAAGGGGGGATATGATCTCCATGTATAATACATAAGGGGGGGATATGATCTCCATGTATAATACATAAGGGGGATATGATCTCCATGTATAATACATAAGGGGGGATATGATCTCCATGTATAATACATAAGGGGGATATGCTCTCCATGTATAATACATAAGGGGGGATATGATCTCCATGTATAATACATAAGGGGGATATGATCTCCACGTATAATACATAAGGGGGGATATGATCACCATGTATAATACATAAGGGGGATATGATCTCCATGTATAATACATACGGGGGATATGATCTCCACGTATAATACATAAGGGGGGATATGATCACCACGTATAATACATAAGGGGGGATATGATCACCATGTATAATACATAAGGGGGATATGATCACCATGTATAATACATAAGGGGGGATATGATCACCATGTATATAATACATAAGGGGGGATATGATCTCCATGTATAATACATAAGGGGGGATATGATCTCCATGTATAATACATAAGGGGGATATGATCTCCATGTATAATACATAAGGGGGGATATGATCACCATGTATAATACATAAGGGGGGATATGATCTCCATGTATAATACATAAGGGGGGGATATGATCTCCATGTATAATACATAAGGGGGGATATGATCTCCATGTATAATACATAAGGGGGGATATGATCTCCATGTATAATACATAAGGGGGGATATGATCACCATGTATAATACATAAGGGGGGATATGATCTCCGTGTATAATACATAAGGGGGAGATATGATCACCATGTATAATACATAAGGGGGATATGATCTCTATGTATAATACATAAGGGGGGATATGGTATCCATGTATAATACATAAGGGGGGATATGATCTCCATGTATAATACATAAGGGGGATATGATCTCCATGTATAATGCATAAGGGGGGGATATGATCTCCATGTATAATACATAAGGGGGGATATGATTTCCATGTATAATACATAAGGGGGATACGATCTCCATGTATAATACATAAGGGGGGATATGATCTCCATGTATAATACATAAGGGGGGATATGATCACCATGTATAATATATAAGGGGGATATGATCTCCATGTATAATACATAAGGGGGGATATGATCTCCATGTATAAATACATAAGAGGGGATATGATCTCCATGTATAATACATAAGGGGGGGGGGGGATATGATCTCCATGTATAATACATAAGGGGGGATATGATCTCCATGTATAATACATAAGGGGGGATATGATCTCCATGTATAATACATAAGGGGGGATATGATCTCCATGTATAATAAATAAGGGGGATATGATCTCCATGTATAATACATAAGGGGGGGATATGATCACCATGTATAATACATAAGGGGGGGATATGATCACCATGTATAATACATAAGGGGGGATATGATCTCCATGTATAATACATAAGGGGGGATATGATCTCCATGTATAATACATAAGGGGGGATATGATCTCCATGTATAATACATAAGGGGGGGATATGATCTCCATGTATAATACATAAGGGGGGATATGATCTCCATGTATAATACATAAGGGGGGATATGATCACCATGTATAATACATAAGGGGGATATGATCTCCATGTATAATACATAAGGGGGGATATGATCTCCATGTATAAATACATAAGAGGGGATATGATCTCCATGTATAATACATAAGGGGGGGATATGATCTCCATGTATAATACATAAGGGGGGATATGATCTCCATGTATAATACATAAGGGGGGATATGATCTCCATGTATAATACATAAGGGGGGGATATGATCTCCATGTATAATACATAAGGGGGATGTGATCTCCATGTATAATACATAAGGGGGGATATGATCACCATGTATAATACATAAGGGGGATATGCTCTCCATGTATAATACATAAGGGGGGATATGATCTCCATGTATAATACATAAGGGGGGATATGATCTCCATGTATAATACATAAGGGGGGATATGATCTCCATGTATAATACATAAGGGGGGATATGATCACCATGTATAATACATAAGGGGGATATGATCTCCATGTATAAATACATCAGTGGTTCATATAGTGAACTCGGTGTAGAGTTATTCCCCCTGAGGTCATCACAGAGGACAAGGGGGCGCTCTTTACATCTGGAGGAAAAGAAATTTAATCTCCAAACATGGAAAGGTTTCTTCACAGTTAGAGCTGTGAGAATGTGGAATAGACTCCCTCAAGAGCTGGTTGTGACCAGCTCAGTGGATTGCTTTAAAAAAAAGTCCTGGATTCTTTCTTGGATACACAGAATATAACTGGTTATAACATTTATAGGTAAAGTTGATCCAGGGAATATCCGATTGCCTCTCGGGGGATCAGGAAGGAATTTTTTCCCTGCAGGAGCAAATTGGATCGTGCTTTGCTGGGTTTTTTTGCCTTCCTCTGGATCAACTGTGGGTGTAGGATTATAACTTTTTTTTTTTTTATGGTTGAACTGGATGGACTTTTGTCTTTTTTCAAACTAAGTAACTATTTAACTGTACATAAATTAAATTTGTGTCCTTTTTTTCCCCACAAATGGAGCTTTCTTTTGGTGGTATTTGATTGCCTGTGTGTATTCTTTATATTTTTGCTCTATAAACAAAAAAAGACTGACAATTTTGAAGAAAAACAAAATTTTTGACCTATTGCTATAAAACATATCCAATAAAAAATGTAGAAAATCAAATTTCTTCATAAACTTAGGCCAAAATGTATTCTGCTCCATGTCTTTGCTAAAAAAATAATCCCAATACGTGTAAATTAATTGGTTTACGTGAAAGTTCTAGCGTCTACAAATGGTGGTATATATACTGGCATTTTTTTTTAGATACTACTAATGGCGGCGATCAGCGACTGTTAGCGGGACTGCAACGGCCATTCTGTGTCGGGCATTCTGACACTGGTGGGGGAACTGATTTGGTGTCACTGACATCCCCAGTGACACCAATACAGTGATAAGTGCTAATAAAAAGCACACTGTACTAATGGCACTGGGCAGAAAGGGGTTAACATGTGGGGTGATCAAAGGGTTAACTGTGTGTGTTTTACTAGGGAGACATGCTGTGCAGAAAAATACACAGCAGCATGTCCTTGCTGGCAGGAGAGAGACCTGTGTTTGCATACAGGTCTCTCCCCTGTCAGCTTTTCCCCGACGATCGCCGAGTGCCATCCGGGAATCGCCAGCCAGGACCCGGTGATTGACATATCTAGCTGCCAATACCGGTGCGGGTAGGGTGCGGTGTGCGCGCTCCCCCTACCCGGAAATGCAAATCACGTATACATACGTGATTGTGCGCAGCCCTGCCGCCCTGCAGCAGTACTTCTACTATAGGGAAGAGGGCAAGTGATTAAATAGCACAAATAAGGATACAGTACATGTCCCGATCTGACCTTCCCCACCCCATCCTCCACATTGGGGCTACGATGGAATGTCAGTGAGTGGTCCCAGCTATTATGATGATGGTTCCCTGAATGTAGTTGTTAATGTGATTTATGACTTGTTACCCTCTTGCTGCTCCAGATTTTCCTTATTATACAGCACATACAGATTTTTGGGCACTCCCTCTAGTGTGCCCCATTGTGCGGGCATATTGTGCCGCTGCCAATGCTAGTCCAGAGTAGTGATTGCAGGCATTGCTGTAGACATGACGTGGCCGAAAGAGGCTGCAGGAGATCGGTGTCACTGATGATAAAAAGGAACAGAAGTGTAACCTGGCTCGTGGCCTGCAGAACATCCTTCCCGGAGATGACTTGTTGCTCCCTCTCTGTGATTGGTGGGCAGTGTTGGAGGAAGTCCTTAGTACAGAAGATGCATGGGCCATTTTGGAGGACCAACTGCTAAGGAAGACTTCTATTGGCTGCAGCCACAGTCTTGGCCCTGACGAAGTATACCATACAGAGAAACAGTGTGTGCTGAACAGACTGCAGGTTATATTATTTTTATGTCAGGTACTTATATAGCACCGTCAATTTACACAGCACTTTACATATACAGGCGTACCTCAGTTTATGAATTTAATGCGTTCTCCGGGATGTTTCATATTACAAAAAAATCGTAAACCGAAATACGGTTTCCCATAGGAGTGCACTGAAAACCAATTAATCCATTCCGGAGGTCAGATAAAAGTAAAAAAAAAAGTCTTTTATCTGTTCAAAACTCTTTATGAGTGCACTTTAACCGCTTTCATACCGGGCACTTTCACCCTCTTCCTGCCCAGGCCAATTTTCAGGTTTCAGCGCTATCACACTTTGAATGACAATTGCACGGCCATGCAACATTGTACCCAAACTAAACTTTTATCATTTTCTTCACACAACTAAACCTTTCTTTTGGTGGTATTTAATCACTACTGGGGTTTTTAATTTTTGCTAAATTAACAAAAAAAGACGGAACATTTTGAAAAATAACACGTTTTTCTTTGTTTCTGTTATAAGAGTTTGCAAATAAATAATTGTTCTTCATAAATTTAGGCCGAGATGTATTCTGCTACATGTCTTTGGTGAAAATAACCCAAATTAGTATTTATTATTTAGTCTGGGATTTATCTGAAAATTGATCAATCTTGAGTAGTGACGACCATTCTAATTTCTTGAGGTCCAAGAAAGTCAGAACAGTACAGATATCCCCCAAAAGACAGAACAGTACAGATATCCCCCAAATGTCAGGACAGTACAGATATCCCCCAAATGTCAGGACAGTACAGATATCCTTCAAATGTCAGAACAGTACAGATATCCTTCAAATGTCAGGATGGTACAGATATCACCCAAATGACCCCTTTTTGCAAAGTAGACAGTCCGAAGTATTTTATAGCTGGCATGGCGAGTTTTTTGAAGTTGTAATTTTTTTGTCATAATTTTTCAGAAATGAAGAAATAAAAAAAATTATTTTCACTATTTTTTGTTTTTACATACTGTCACCAGTGCAGTACAGCGTCATCATATAACTGGCATGGCGGTGATCAGGGACACTGACTGGTGACAGTATGAAAAAAAAAATATATAATTTTTTATTATTATTATTTTTAATGTGTTCTTAAATTTTTTTCTCTTATTTTAAGATTTTTTTTCACATTTCACTATGACCAAAGTAGTATAATGTTACCATAGTAACATTGTACTACTTTGGGGAAGTGATCAGTATTTTTTTTGTTTGTTTGTTTACACAATTTGCTTATAGCAAAGAATTTCTTTGCTATAAGCAAGCATTTACCTGAATGAAATCGATTCATTCAGGTTTTTTTTTTTGTGCTTAGCTGTGATTTGGCCACGGCTAATCACATGACACAGCTGGGCTGTGATTGGCCCAGCTTGTGCATGTGATCGCTGTGACCATTCACAGCTAGACACACTTGTATACAATGGATGGCATGAAAGGAAGCCATCCATTGTATACAACTGTCATGTGACCTGCTGTGATTGGTCACAGCAGGTCACATGGTACTGGCAACGGGGCCGGTACACAGATCTGTCATTGGCCGTGTCCGAGGTACACGGCCGGTGATAGATCGCACCGCAGAGCGGCCCTGCGGGCAGGCACAATACGCATGCCTGAAAGGATGCCATATGGCGTCCACCCGGAGAGATGAGCTGTTCGCCTGGCCGTCATCTGGCTATAGGCCGGGTGGCAACTGGTTAAAGGCATAAATACTGTACAGGGACATGATTAAAAATTAGTTTGTAAATGCATTGAAAACCAATGAATCTATTCCGGAGGTCAGAAAAAAGTGAAACAAAAAAGTCTGTTCAAAACTCTTTATAAAGTGCACTTTAAAGGCACGGGGCCGGCAGTATAAACCTCCCAAGCGCAATGCATCCTGGGGAAATTTACTTCCTATTGTGAAAAAAAAATGTGTTAACCGAGGCATTATTTTTGATGGATTTTCATTTGTAAACCAAAAATTATGTTAACTGAGGTGTTTGTAAACCGAGGCACGCCTGTATTGTACATTCACATCAGTCCCTAACCCTCAAGGGGCGTACAATCTAAGATCCCTAATTCACATCCACATACTAGGGCCAATTTAGACAGGAGTCAATTAACCTACCAGCATGTCTTTGGAGTATGGGAGGAAACACACACAGGCACAGGGAGAACATGCAAACTCCAGACAGGTGGTGCTGTGGTTTGGATTTGAACCCATGACCCTAGTACTGCCAGGAAGAAGTGCTAACCACTTAGCCACTATGCTGCCCCGGTTCAGGTCTGTTGTGCCCTGTACTGCACTGCTGAGCTTCTGGATTGGGTGTCAACAGCCTGGGCTGTCAGATACTCCCAGCTAGGGGTGAGCACTCAGACCAAAGGCGCAGGGTCCCAATGCCGGGCTAACTCTTTAGCGTTGACTTCTCAATGGAATTGAAAGCAATCTTTTGCCCTTAGTTATCTGCCTTCATCCATCTAGCAGTGCCACGCTTCTCAGCTGAAGGGTTTACATACTGAACTGCTGTTCCTGTAAGCAGTGTCTGTTATTTTCTTTGATATACAGTATGTCCCACTTACATACATTGCCTATGGGTTGTATTGAACTGCATCAGGTTATCATTGTTCTGTAGTAAGCTGGTATCTAGTGGGGGTTTGGGGGGCACTACAATCTGTTTACATCGGTGGTTTGGTATTTTCCCCTGTCCTTTCCTCCGTAGTTCATTCTTAGCTAGAACCCGGGACAAGGGGTGGTCAGGAGTGGCGGTTGCCCTGGGCACTGTGGTATCATGTCAGGTGGGAGGGGGGGACATGAAGAGATATTGGGGAGGGGGTTTGTGCTGGAAAATGGAATCTGAGGGGTGGGAGGGAGTAAAAATGGTTCTAGGTGGGTAAATGTGGGGAGGGGGTTTGGGGGCCACTACAACTTATTTACATAGGTGGTTTGGTATTTTCCACTGTCCTTTCATCCTTAGTTCATTCCTAGTTAGAACTCAGGGCCAGGGCAAGGGGTGGGCAGGGGGGACGACTGCCCTGAGAACTGTGTTATCATGTCAGGTGGGGGGTGGTGGGAGCATAAGGAGATTGTGGGGAGGGGATTTTTGTTGGGAGAACGAATTTTAAGGGTGGGAGGGAGTAATAATGGTTCTAGGAGGGTAAATTTGGGGAGGTGTGCTAGGAGTGGTGTTTTGGGGGGATTTGTGTTGGGAAGGGGGAAGAGAATTTAGCTAGGAAGGTGGGAAAGTGGGGTGTTTGTGCTAGAAAAGGTGATATGGTAGAAGAAGGAAGGGGATTTTTTGGAGGGATTTGTGCTAGTAGGGATGATTGGGGAGTATTTGCGCTAGTATGGGAACTTTGGGGGGGAAGGGCATTTGTGCTAGAATGGGGGAGGGAAATATGTGCTGGAAATAGGGATTTGAGGTGTGGGGGGAGAGGATTTGTGCTTGGAGAGGAAATTTGAAGGGTAAAGGAATTGTGCTAGGACAGAAACATTTTTTTGTGGGGGATTTGTGCTGGGGGGATGAGGGGGGCAAATATTTATGCTGGGAAGAGGGATTTCAGAAGGGGGGCAGATTTGTACTGGGAGAAGAGGGAATTTATGCTTAGGGGGTAAGCATGCAAACTAGTGCTCCTTTTTTGTTTGAGGGGGAGGAGATTTTTACTGACACATAATGCTCACACATCTTGGAGGGATGGTGCAATTTGGTATGTTCGCCCTGGGGTTTAGATGACCTTGTCGCGGCATTGCTAGAACCTCCCCATTTATTCCTTGTTCCCTCAGTCAGTGTTAGTTCACATGACTTAGAAACGTTTTGTCTTCTTACATTTCAAAAGGCTGGAAATACATCCTCTGTACTACAATTAACTGAAATAAAATTGTG
This sequence comes from Staurois parvus, assembly GCF_062004578.1. NCBI lineage: Eukaryota > Metazoa > Chordata > Amphibia > Anura > Ranidae > Staurois > Staurois parvus. The sequence goes on from NW_028317915.1 coordinate 1,396,710, forward strand.
TTGGATTCAGCTGAAGAGTTAAGCTGCCTGTGGATGGTGCCAAGTCAGCAAGTAACCATACTATCCGTATAGACTGGGTCTAAGGAAGTATGCCAATGTATAAAGCGGCATTTAAAATAGAACAATGCAATTGTTTTATCCTGCATTGAATTAATGTTTGCCTAGATCCCTTTTAAACTTTTTTTGCCAGATCTATTTGCCTAATACCCTTGTAAAACCCAGGTGTGTCATGACTTTGGGTACTACCAGTGTGAGACATCAGATCCAGAAGCAGAATGACCCAACCATCCAGCGGGTTAGCACTTTAATGGCTAGTCTCAGGTTGAAGGCCAGCAGGTGACAATGACATTTTCTGCTGTGGGAAATTATTTTTATGATTATGATACATTTACAACATGTGATAAAAGTTATCTATGCCGATCATTTCCTCTGTCGGGTTTTCTAGTGAGAACACCTCTGTGCCTTCAGCAGTTATTCCAACATTCAGAAGCCAAAGGCTAATGTACTAAACGATTGGATTCCTAAATTATAACACATGAAGAAACACGGCAACTAATAAATATTTCCAGCTTACAAAAATGAACTGACACACTAATTAGGTTCAATGTATGGACACTGCATCATTAATTGTGAAGGGACTACGGCTCCGTACAGATTATCTATCCAGCTCAGACAATACTGATTGTACGATTGGCATGTTGTGGGGGGAAGAACAAATGAACGAGAACCTGTTTTGATCCATTGATTTATTTTTCATAGCGGGATTTATGTTGTATTTATCTTAAATCAAAGTTAGCACAATAATCCATACCGAGCACTCCGCAGGACTGAGAGAATCGACCGCGGTTATTAGGAAGCTATTGATTCGTGTTATGATAGATAGATAGATAGATAGATAGATAGATAGATAGATAACAGATAGATAGATAGATTATATATTATAGATAGATAGATAGATTATATATTATAGATAGATAGATAGATAGATTATATATTATAGATAGATAGATAGATAGATAGATAGATAGATAGATAGATAGATAGATAGACAGACAGATAGAGAGATAGAGAGATAGATAGATAGATAGATAGATAGATAGATAGATAGATAGATAGATAGACATGGAGATGGATGATAGATAGATAGATAGATAGCTAGATAGATAGATAGATAGATAGATAGATAGATAGATAGATAGATAGATATGGATAGTTATAGATATGAAGAAAGAAAACAAAAACATGCATTTTCTTTTCTTTTTTTATATTTCAAAACCTTGAGAGAAAAAATGAGATCTGCAAAATACTCACCATGCCTCTTTTTAAATTCCTTTGTGTATTCTACTTTCCAAAAAGGGGTCATTTGGGGGGTTTGGTGCTAACCTGGAATTTAGGGCCTCTGAAACTGTGATAGGTAATGAGGAAGTGAAAAAAGGAAGTTGCGCACCTTCAGGCTTTCAAAGTGGTCACTGGATTTCAGGTTCCTGTATGTGGATAGGCTCCCAAAAAGTCTCACACATGTGGTATCCCCATATTCAGTAGAAGTAGCAGAATGTATTTTGGGGTGTAATTCCACATATACACATTGCTTGTGTGAGAAATATATCATTTAATTAACAACTTTGTGTAAAGAAAAAAAATGTTTTTTGTCATTTTCCAAAAATTTGTGGTAAAAAAAATAAATCTTCCATGGACTCACTATGCCTCTCAGCAGATATCTTAGGGGGTCTACTTTCTGAAAAGGGTCATTTGGGGGTGTTTGTACTATCCTGGTATTTTAGCACTTCAAGAAATGTGATAGGCAGTCAGAAAGTAAAAGCTGTGTATATTCCATTATCTATACCATAGTTTGTAGACTCTATAACTTTCACACGAACCAATTAATATGCAGTTATTGGGATTTTTTTTACCAAAGAAATGTAGCAAAATACATTTTGGCCTAAATGTATGACAAAATTTGGGGTTTTTTGGATATTTTTTTATGACAGAAATGAGAAAAGTTTAACATTTTTTCTTCTGGTTTGTGCTCCTTTAAATATCTGGTCTGAAGTCTTTTAAGTGGTGCATTGCATGGCATATCTAAAAAACCGTCCTTGTAACAAGGGGACTGTAGATTTGAGGGGATACAGTACATTTTAGTGCAGCATGTAGTTTTCTGTCTAGCTTGGCCGATAATGCCTATATTGCCATTGCTAGGGACAACCTTACATGTAACATTGCTTAAGCAGCCAACCAGCCAGGAAATGGGTTACTTGGCATAACATGACTGTTACTCTGGTAGTGAAGGGATATTGTGATTATCCCCTTCACTAGCAGCTGATTCTCCACATACTGGGATTAGACCCACGGCACAGCGTACCTAGTGACCCAGCCTGGGAGAGATGTAAAGGGACCCATGAGAGAGAGATAGAGAGAGAAAGAGAAAGCAAGCATATGGTTAGAGGGAGGTTAATTTCCTGCATCCATTAGTAACTGTGGACATGTCACTGGGAGTGAGGTGACAGCTTCTGTTGGGTTGGTACAAGCTCTGCAGTGTCAGTCATTAAATGTTGCATACCTAGGGAGTGAGGTTCTCTAACTGTAGTAGTGTCTGGAGAACTTAGTGTTAATCAGGGGCGGACTGATAACTCATAGGGCCCCCGGGCAATAGGGGATCATGGGGCCCCTGTGTCCTCGCCCACACTCAAAGCACACGCAAAAAAGCCTATAAAAAGGTACCAGGGGCATTTCATGGGGCCCCCCACTGACCCTGGGCCCTCGGCAGTGTCCGAGTGCTTGAATGGTCAGTCCACCCCTGGTGTTAATACTATAACCAGTTAGCAGCGGGTTGCTAGAAGGTTAGCTATGTTCATTGCTGCTCGCTTCTAAGTATGGAGTTGTGCCCTAAAGCTGAACTCGCATGACCACAAACTCCTGCCTAGAACCTCCTAGACACTTAGCGAGTGTAGTTTCTTAGTGTCCCCACTAGGGTGCTTAAGCCCAGCTCACAACTGTGTTGCCCCATTTTTTCATCACTAATGTAACGGAACCGACCCCAGACTGCGCTTGGGTACTTCCGTTAGACTACTGCTTCCCTGTCCGAACACTGACAACAGACACCACAGCAGACCATACAAGACTAAACGACACCAGTCTTGAAGTAAACCAGGATGTAGACTCATTTATTTGAACACAGATACAAGATATATACACTCAGGGGACAGTCCCCCCTTCCTGCATAATGACACAGGGTGGGAAAATCTACATTTAGTAACAAGAGACACACAGGTATTCAAACTTCCCACCAGCAGACAGTCCCATCAGGAGGGAGGGCTGCTGGAGACACCCCCCCCCCACTAAGCTAATACACATAAACACATACATCCCATAATAGTTTGCTCCCAAGCCAGACACACAATAGAACAATGGTATGCAACCACATGACATTAAACAATCAACAACCCCTCACCCCAATATTAGGAAAGATCACCCTGAACCCCTAACAGACACAGGGTGATTTACACATAAGAGGATATGGGGGGCTGAGACAGGGGTCTCCCCACCTCTCCAAACTGAGCTGGGTTTTATGGGCCTCCCACCCAAACTGACTCTTACCATCCTGATAGTGCTTGAAAACATAGTTTTCAAGTTCTAATGTCCTCCTTACCATTTTAGTATTGGCACTCATGCCACTCCTTGTCCCTACTCTCCCAATCTCCAGCTCAATGTCATCTTGCCTAGAGCAGAGAGAGCCCACCTTCGTCATCTCCTGCTCCACGTTCAGGTATATGGCTAAGAATGAATAAAGCCTATCGAAGCCCTGGAAGCCGTGCCAACTTCTTCCAATATTTGTTTATGGGTTTTCCAAGCAGTAAAAATGAAGTGCAGTGTCACCGGAATGAAATTATTAAAGGCTTTGTTCAGTCCTTGGAGACCCAAAGCCTTTACGGTGCGTTTTTAATATATATTGCCTTAGGTTTAGCGTAGTGTGATCCAGCGCATTTCACAATGACTTCACACTGTTTCTTTACTAATTAGTTTGTAAAAGCTGACACGGCTGTCAATACCGGCTGCCAGGCTAAGCCCGATATTACTCACTAATTTATGTTTCCATTCTTCTTGTGTCTTTCCAGGTTAATCGTCCTTTTCTGACAGCCATTCTCGAAGGGTGTATCAAGGGAAATTCCACACACAATGATTTGCTTAGCCTCCAATTTACCTGCAATCTGCAAAAAGTGGAAACACATTCAGGCTCTGGCAGAGGTCCGGGGTGTTTTCATACAATGAGTCGATGAAATATGAAATAAGAAAAAGAAATAAGAAGATCAGATGAAGCACCAAACTTTCTGAGCTCTTCAGTTCTCTTCATGATGTAGGCCAGTGCTTCTGGATGTTTAGTGCAGTATTGTCAGACATTGGGGCTTATTTACAAATCTAACTTCGTATTCAGGCATTGTGCATGCAGTGATACAAGTGTATATTGGAATACTGTTCTGTGGACACCTTACTCTATATTTGTCTTGTGAAATGAGGATTTGATTTATATTTTGTTGATTCCCTCATCCATACAAGCGACATTAGATCAGTGTTTCTCAACTCCAGTCCTCATGGACCCCCAACAGGTCATGTTTTCAGGATTTCCCTCAGATGAAACAGCTGTGGTAATTACTAAGGCAGTGAAACTGATCAAATCACCTGTGCAAAATAATGAAAATCCTGAAAACATGACCTGTTGGGGGCCCATGAGGACTGGAGTTGAAAAACACTGCATTAGATCAACCTTTCTCAGCCAGGGTTCTGTGGAAACCTAAGGTTCCTCCAGAGGTTGCTTCAATTTCCTTGAGCATAAAGCAGTGGCAGATTCACCTCTTTACCTGATGGTGTCTGAAAAGTTCTGGCACCAACACCACTTTACAGAGCCAATGGCATTGGACTAGTAGAGCTTCTACTCTTATATCAGTAACCATGTTGGCAGGAACATTACTCCCATGGACCATACTAAGCACCCTTGTATATTATGTTTATAGTAAATTTAGTTATTTGGCTCCTCTGTCATCATTGGAGTAATTGTTTTTGTGATTGTTTTTTGGCTGTTCTGGGTCTCATTGACTGCAAGATCAACTGCTTCCCACCTGCTTTCTAGTAGATTCTAGAAGGTAGTGGTTTGGAAGAGGCCGACCCTGGGACTGAATATTCATGTGGTTTCAGTCAATCCCTGGGATATTAAGATGCCCAGTACGTGGCTGAGGAGTGTATAAATAGTATATAAATAGTTTGGGGCCTGGAGCAGCAGGGTTCTTATCCAGAAGAAGAAGACCCAACTGAAGGGCTGCTGCCCTTCTGGGTAGAGTAGCTAAAGCCTGTAGAAGTTCATCAAGGTCCCAGCTCAGTGGGAGGTAGAGGGCCTACTTCTGAGAGGGGCTGGAGCCAATTCAAAAGTGTTCACTGAGGATCCGGCCTGGGAGCTCACGGGAGAAGTGTCTGGCTGTTATTGGATGGCAGCATCCGAGTATACAACAACATGGTGATTATAGGCCTGAGTGTGAGACCCTTAAGACTGCTTGCTACTTTAACTTGCTTGCTTTGAGTGTCTGCTCCAGTATTGCTGAATTGGGACTGTTCCTGTGCTTGGAGTCCCTGCGTTACTTAGGTTCTCCTATTGTTAGTCAAGAAGGGAATTATTTTGAAGAGTATAGATAAGGTGAAGAGTGTCCTCTGCTACTTTGTGCATTCATTTTGGCATATCCTAAAGCTCACCCTGTACCCTATCAAAGCTCAACGAGCATTACATTTCAAAATTACATTTCCTGCCTTGTCCTTGACGGTTTGTGCTGCTGTGTGCCTGGCTACCTTACACACACTTGGAGAGAAAACCTGAGACAAATGTGTGGGAACTGTTAGGTGTCTGTGCTACACCAGCAATGGAAGGAAAATTCTTCCCACTATTCGCCAATGTTTGTTGGAACTCCACTGACCACCATTGAAATTGGAATCCATCCCACTAACCACCAGCGTAATGGGGCTAGTTCCGCACTGACCATCAATGTAAGGTGGTCCTTTTCTCACTAACCACCCACTCTGTACTATGACCTGAGACCCTGAAAATAATTTTGTGGCTGATTCAGAGCACAGACGAGTTCGTGCAGATAAAGGTACATTGAGGAAGATTTCTGCCAGATCCATGCATCGGATCAAGAGAGCAGCTGCTAAAATACCATTACATAGCAGCAAACAGATATTTGAAGCTGCTGGTGCCTCTGGAGTCCCACGAACATCAAGGTGTAGAGTCCTCCAGAGTCTTGCAACTGTGCATAAACCTTCTATTCGGCCACCACTAACCAATGCCCACAAGCAGAAACGGCTGCATTGGGCAGAAAAATACATGAAGACTAATTTTCAAACAGTCCTGTTCACTGATGAGTGCCGTGCAACCCTGGATGGTCCAGATGGATGGAGTAGTGGATGGCTGGTGGACGGCCACCCTGTTCCAACAATGCTGCAACATCAGCAAAGTGGTGGTGGAGTCATTTTTTGGGCCAGAATCATGGGAACAGAGCTGGTCGGCCCCTTTAGGGTCCCTGAAGGTGTAAAGATGACCTCTGCAAAGTATGTGGAGTTTATGACTGACCACTTTCTTCCCTGGTACAGAAGGAAGAACTATGCTTTCTGTAATAAAATCATCTTCATGCATGACAATGCACCATCTCATGCTGCAAAGAATACCTCTGCATCAATGGCTGCTATGGGGATAAAAGGAGAGAAAGTCATGGTGTGGCCTCCATCCTACCCTGACCTCAATCCTATTGAGAACCTTTGGAGCATCCTCAAGCAAAAGATCTATGAGGGTGGGAGGCAGTTTACATCCAAACAGCAGCTCTGGGAGGCTATTCTGACATCTTGCAAACAAATTCAAGCAGAAACTGTCCAAAAACTCCCAAGTTCAATGGATGCAAGACTTGTGAAGCTGCTATCAAATAAGGGGTCCTATGTTACAATGTACCGTGACCTGTTAAAATGTTTAAAAAGTTAAAATGTTGTTAAAAGTTTGATTGAAATAGCTTTTGATTTCAGTAAATATGCTGCAAACACAACAAATGACAATTTTCAGTTCTTTACAACCTATAAAGTGTTTTGAAACTTACTGTGCGTAATAATTTGGAACACAAATCCTGTTATCATTAGGAGGTTTGTTCAATAAAATGTGAATTGTACTCTTAATAGTTGTAACCTGAGAATTATGCCGACTGTTATTTACATCAATTATTTAGGTAAATGAGAAAAACATAATTTGCATAATAATTTGGAACAGGGTGTACATAAGGGGGGATATGATCTCCATGTATAATACATAAGGGGGGATATGATCTCCATGTATAATACATAAGGGGGGATATGATCTCCATGTATAATACATAAGGGGGGATATGATCTCCATGTATAATACATAAGGGGGGATATGATCACCATGTATGATACATAAGGGGGGATATGATCTCCATGTATAATACATAAGGGGGGATATGATCTCCATGTATAATACATAAGGGGGGATATGATCTCCATATATAATACATAAGGGGGGATATGATCACCATGTATAATACATAAGGGGGATATGATCTCCATGTATAATACATAAGGGGGGATATGATCTCCATGTATAATACATAAGGGGGGATATGATCTCCATGTATAATACATAAGGGGGGATATGATCACCATGTATGATACATAAGGGGGGATATGATCTCCATGTATAATACATAAGGGGGGATATGATCACCATGTATAATACATAAGGGGGGATATGATCTCCATGTATAATACATAAGGGGGGATATGATCTCCATGTATAATACATTAGAGGGATATGATCACCATGTATAATACATAAGGGGGGATATGATCACCATGTATAATACATAAGGGGGGATATGATCACCATGTATAATACATAAGGGGGGATATGATCACCATGTATAATACATAAGGGGGGATATGATCTCCATGTATAATACATAAGGGGGGATATGATCTCCATGTATAATACATTAGAGGGATATGATCACCATGTATAATACATAAGGGGGGATATGATCTCCATGTCTGATACATAAGGGGGATATGATCTCCATGTATAATACATAAGGGGGGATATGATATCCATGAATAATACATAAGGGGAGATATTATCTCTATGTATAATACATAAGGGGGGATATGATCTCCATGTCTGATACATAAGGGGGGATATGATATCCATGAATAATACATAAGGGGAGATATTATCTCTATGTATAATACATAAGGGGGGGATATGATCTCCATGTATAATACATAAGGGGGGGATATGATCACCATGTATAATACATAAGGGGGGATATGATCACCATGTATAATACATAAGGGCGGATATGATCTCCATGTATAATACATAAGGGGGGATATGACCTCCATGTATAATACATAAGGGGGTATATGATCTCCATGTATAGTACATAAGGGGGGATATGATCTCCATGTATAATACATAAGGGGGGGGGGATATGATCTCCATGTATAATACATAAGGGGGGATATGATCACCATGTATAATACATAAGGGGGGATATGATCTCTATGTATAATACATAAGGGGGGATATGATCTCCATGTATAATACATAAGGGGGGATATGATCTCCATGTATAATACATAAGGGGGGATATGGTCTCCATGTATAATACATAAGGGGGGGGGATATGATCTCCATGTATAATACATAAGGGGGGATATGATCTCCATGTATAATACATAAGGGGGGTATGATCTCCATGTATAAATACATCAGTGGTTCATATAGTGAACTCGGTGTAGAGTTATTCACCCTGAGGTCATCACAGAGGACAAGGGGGCGCTCTTTACATCTGGAGGAAAAAAATTGTAATCTCCAAACACGGAAAGGTTTCTTCACAGTGAGAGCTGTGAAAATGTGGAATAGACTCCCTCAAGAGTTGGTTCTGGCCAGCTCAGTGGATTGCTTTAAAAAATGGATTTCTTTCTTGGATACACAGAATATAACTGGATATAACATTTATAGGTAAAGTTGATCCAGGGAATATCCGATTGCCTCATCGGGGGATCAGGAAGGAATTATTTTCCCTGCAGGAGCAAATTGATTCATGCTTTGCTGGTTTTTTTTCCTTCCTCTGGATCAACTGTGGATTATAACTTTTTTTTTTAATGGTTGAACTGGATGGACTTTTGTCTTTTTTCAGCCAGACTAACTATGTAACTTGTTCCGAAGCAGTTTGATAAGAACAGGATATGTACTCAGCAATGGGCTACATAATTTAATAATAAATATAAATAAAGGAAATTGTTAACATATATGGTATTTTTTAGACTGAGAGGTATAATAGATGCCTAAATACATATGATCAGGCAGCCACTCAGTATCTGTCACAGAACAGTATTATAATATACGCTTGTATCTACGCGACTGAGCTCCATCCACAGATGTAATTAGATGTCCCGCTTATTGTATGTTACACAATGTAAACAGATATTTCCTGTTTTCCATGTCAGTGCATCTCAGCAGTGCACTTCATATCGGCAGCTCTTGCCCCGGGGCTCTTCAACTTTTAGCAGAAAGTTGATTGTTTTCCTCCACTGGAAGCCACAACATGGCCGACGGCTTTCGTGTCCGATGAATAGCGGGAATATCTGTCAGGATTTCTACAAAGAAATCCAATAACAAATGAAAAATAAGGTGGCTCAAAAAATGTACAATTGTAACTGACGTCCAGATTTTCTATAACATTTTTAACCTCTTCACGCCAGCCGAACGCAAATATGCGGCCTCCCGACGTCTGGGCCTAGACGCCGAGTGGCCGCACATTTGCGTTCTATTAAAAAAAGGACATATGTGCCGAGAGCGCATGCCCTGCGCACTCCCAGCACACATGTCCAGCCCTATGCGCTCCCAGCACAAATGTCCGGTACTCAGGGAAAGGTCCCGATCTCCTCTTTCGATCGGGACCTTTCCTGGTCATGTGACCACCATGATGACCCTAAACCCCGCCTCCCGGCTTCTGAAACTCTTAAAGGGCCAGGAGGCATCGGCGTGAACGGGTTAAATTGAAACCCACTTGTTTCTCTGGTAGATCAAATGCCCTTAAAATGGTTGTAAAGTCTCAAGGTTTTTTACCTTCATGCATTGGAAGGTAGCAGCATCCCCCTAGCCCCCCCAATATTTACCTAAGCCCCCTCTCGATTCAGCCATCTGCACTGGAGTCCTGGCTATCCCGGGACTCCCTCTTCTCATTGGCTGAGACAGAAGTTGATGTCAATCACAGCCAGTGAGTCAATGAGAATAGAAAGGGGGTGGAGCTGAACTGCAGCTCTGTGTGTGAATGAACACATGGAGCAGCAGGTGCCCCCATAGCAAGCTGCTTATTGTGGGGCACCCTACAGGAGGGAGGGGCCAGAAGAGCCTGCGTAGGGACCCGAGAAGAGGGAGGATCCAGGCTGCTCTGTGCACTGCACACAGCTGGTAAGTATAGATGTGTTTGATTGTAAGCTCCCAGGATCAGCTAACCCTTTTGTATTGAACTGTATTGTCTCCCTTTATATTGTAAAGCGCTGAGCAAACTGTTGGCGCTATATAAATCCTGTATAATAAAAATAATAATAATGTTTGTTTTTTCTTAAAAAAAATAAGCCTTTAGAATCACTTTAATGTGTAAGCTATATTGTATTTTCCTGATCCCAACATGGCAGCATACTAGCACATGAGTGCTGCTATGGACGGGTGCCACGAAAGGAAAACTATGGTTTTGATTCAATTTCCTGGTGCCATCATAGCAGCATACTCTCAGATAGGTGGGCATTAGGCCACAAGTATGTTGCCATGGATTGATGTCAGGAAAGAAAAATTAAGGTAAGTATTTCATAAAATATCCCATTTTCCAGGCTCCAACATGGCGGTGTTTCCATTGAAAAAAATCCCTTTTACTTCCTGCCCAAGGACACAACTGAAAGTGAAAGGAAATCCCCCCAAACTGAGGGCAAGTCACACTTTGACAGTTGTCAATAGACACGTGCTGTTCAATACGGTCCGAATCAAAATTCGGATGACTTTTTCATTATTTGGAGATTCGGATCTATCTGAATTTCCAAATGACAGTAGTAACAAATTTAAAAGAATCTGAAATCATGAAACAAAATTTCATCCGGAATTTGACTCAAATTTGAAAGTGAAATCTACTGTAATTTGAAAATAAGAATAAATAAAATAGAATAAAAAATAAAGGAATAGAATAGAAAATAATCGAATAGGAAATAAAAGAAAGCAATAGAATAGAAAAGAATAGAGTAAAACAGAATAGAACTGAATAAACAATAAAAGAATAGAATATATAGAAAAGAATAGAAAAGAATAGAATACATCATAAAAGTATAAAATAGAATAACAAAAGAATAGAATAGAATAGAAAATAAAATAATAGAAAAAAAAAAGAATAGAGTAAAACAAAATAAAACAGAATAGAAAAAATAGAATAGAAAACAAAGGGATAGGATAGAAAAAATAGAATAGAATAAAATAGAATATAGCCGCTGTCCGAAATTCGAATTTCACAAAGAACAGAATAAAATAGAATAGAAAATAAAGCAACAGAATAATTTAGAATAGCATAGAAAATAAAATAATAGAGTAGAAAAAGAATAGAATAAAATAGAAAAAAACAATAGAATAGAATGAATACAACCGTCCGAAATGTGAATAGAATAAATTTGAATTCGAATGCCAATTCGATACTTTTCACATTCGATTAAAATGTTTGAATTGAATTAAATTAATTTTGACCGAATTCGGAAAATTCTAATTGAATATGAAAATAAAAAATGAAACAAAACTAAATGAATTCCAAAAATTAATTAAACTAAACTAAATTTAAATAATGAATCAAACCTGAATGAATCTTTTTATTCTGCACAAGTCTAGTTGTCAATAGAATAAATGTCCTCTTTTGAAGATTTCCCTCATGGCCAATTTCTATGACAAATGTTCTCACTTTCATTCCCTCTGACAGTGGTCACATGACAAAGAGAGAGGGTGAATCTCTTCAGTGGGGACCCAGACAGGACTAAAAACTGCTGGACTTAAAACAAGGCCCCAAAAGCTAGGGCCTAGGGTCCCAAGGACACTGGGAAATCTTTCCAAGCCTCCTGAGCCATTTAAAAAATCGGCAGCCCCACCTTCCCATTGGCACTCATATGTTCATAAAGCCTAATGTCACGTGACACCCATTATTCTAATTTGATGTGGTCATTATGAGAGGCGCCACCCAAACACTTTGCCTATAGCCACCATTTCCTTCCAGAGCCACTTCCAGTACTGCTCCATACAATACGTTTTTGCAGACTGTTCTGCCAAGGAGAAAGATGGATGTACACTTAGATGAACACCAGGTGTCAAGATCCATAGTATGTATCCCTATTCATTCTTTGTAGGCATGATTTCAGTATGGATTCATGATCTGTCAGGGTTTCTAGAGGTGTCAGTAGATAATGATTCTGTCCCTGCAAGGTCTTTGTGGTGGTATTAGTATGGTACTAATTGTATCTCCAAAGACATGTTTCTGATGGTGTTAGCACGGTACAAATGGGTTTGCTTTGGATGTGTTTTTCGGACAGATATGATTCTGGCAACCTGGTGGAAACAGTACAATACAGATTACATCTCTGCGGGCTCTGTCAGGACCTGGATCTGAACCTGAACCCATGACCTCTTCTGCATTTGAGAGTAGCTCTTATTGCTGAGCCACCTGAGGTGCTGGACAGTTCCCTGCCTGATCCCTTTGAAAAACGTAATTTCTATCTTGTTTCTGGTGAACCTTGAATTCCTTGCTCCTTCCATGAACTTCCTATTTAAGCCATACCTTTGCACCTCCTTTTTGCTAAGTTATTGTGCTCTTCTAAAGCCAATATTTTGCTCCTTACGCTCCTGCTGCCATCTGCATCTAAGTTACCGACCTTCAGCTTGTTCCTCAACTAGGATTCCGCTTGATTCCAACCTGCAGCCACAGTTACTGACCTTTGGTTGATTTACCAACTACGCTTCTGCTTGATCCCTATCTGCTACATCTGCTACCAGTCCCCGGCTTGCTCACCTCCTGGTGGGATCTTGAGGACCACTTTTAGGCAATCTCTGAAAACTCTTCTCTTCGGGGAAGCCTATCCTGCCCTCAGCTAATACTGGAATCTTCTACTCTTCAAACCAGTCCATCCCCCACAGTTACTATTATTATTATTATTATTATACAGTATTTATAAAGCGCCAATAGTTCGCTCAGCGCTGTACATTACAAAGGGAGACAGAACATGTGACAGAACAATACCAATACAATGCAAAACATGAGGGGATCAAGGGCCCTGCTCTTTCGAGCTTACAATCTAGGAGATTGTACTACCTTTTGTACCATCAGCCCCTCCTTCCTAGATTGTAAGCTCCCAGGATCAGGCCCTCCTAACCCTTTTGTATTGAACTGTATTGTTGCTGTATTGTCTCTCTTTATATTGTAAAGCGCTGAGCAAAGTGTTGGAGCTATATAATAAAAAAAAAAGGACCACGACCTGGCACTAGCATGCAGCAAAACCCATCTCCACCATTAGAAGCTCTGGTGAAAACTAGTTAGCAGCTTTTGGGTTATGGGGGGGTTGTACAAGGTATTTGGCGTAGGGTAGAGAAAAAAGCATAAATCCTGCTTAGCCCACAATATATTGAGCCCATAATCAGCAAGAAAGCATTTTCTTTGTCCGGGTTCTCAGAAGATCCCACGTTTTCCAACAGACATTACTGTACTACACAAGATATACCCAGATCAGCTCAATACTTCTTTACAAATTTCCATTTCTTTAACTCAAACTGCAGCGCTTATTGAATTCCATATTGTGTACCGATAACCAGTCAGCCAAGGAATACGTTACACATTTTGACTCATTTAGCTGCTACATAATCGAAGACTTCGCACACTGAAATGGCTTTTCATTTAGGGAGTAATTCCGCCTTCCAATTTTGATTTTTTTTTTTTCATTTGAAAGGTCAGTTCCCGAAGGCAATTTTTTTAAAGGAAAGTTTCAGTTAGCTTTTCTAGCATGCAGCCCTAGACTTTGTTCTGCCTGCTTCTAAAGGAATGGCATAATGGAAACGTTTTACGAGAGAAGTACAGGGGCTGTCATTACTAAAAGGTTAGTTTCTACTCTGATCCTCTGGCTTCAACTGATATGATGTGGGATCATTTTACGGTCATGGAGTTTGGATTTTACATTTATTTCTGTGCCTTAGTTTAATTCTGGGTCACTGATCTTACAAATGTTTTTTTCATTTTGAATTAGCATGACAGCCAAGTAAATAGCATTTTTAAAAGAGGTTGGCTATAGCAGCCATGGAAAGTCTTCTTCTACAGGTTTCTGTAGACCAGGGGTCTCCAAACTTTCTAAACAAAGGGCCAGTTTACTGTCCTTCAGACTTTAGGAGGGCCAGACTATGGCCAGTTGGAGTAGAAAATGCCTCAGTGTCAGTCAGGGGCGGACTGACAACTCATAAGGCCCCCGGGCAATAGGGGATCATGGGGCCCCTGTGTCCTTGCCCAAACTCAAAAAAGCCTATGAAAAAGGTACCAGGGGCACCTCATTGGACCCCCTACTGACACACGGGCCCTCAGGCAGTGCCCGAATTTCCAAATGGTCAGTCCGCCACTGGTGTAAGTGGAAGTAGACAATGCCTCAGTGGGTCAGTGGGAAGTTCCTGTGGACAGAAGGAAGAGGAATAGTGCCTCATCAGTGATGTTAGTGGGAGGATCGATGCCCCATCATTGGTGTTAGTGGGAGGATGAGTGCCTCATCATCAGTGTCAATGAGAGGAATGATGCCTTATCATTGGTGTCAGTGGGAGGAATGGTACCCTATCATTGGTGTCAGTGGGAGGAATAGTGCCCTATCACTGGTGTCAGTGGGAGATACAATGCCCCATTTCTGATGTCAGTGGGAGGAACAGTGCCCAATCGTTGCTGTCAGTGGGAGATTCAATGCACCATTGCTGCTGTCAGTGGGAGGATCAGTGCCATATCATTGTGTCAGTGTAAGGAATAGTGCCCTATTGTTGGTGTCAGTGTATAGATAACCAGGGCCGGTACTAGACTATTTTGCGCCCTAGGCAAAACCAGCTACTTGCACCCCCCCCCCCCAAAAAATGTTTTTAATTTTTAAAAACAGTAGAAATTAATACATCAAAACATGAAACTGCAAAATATCTTTTATTTGCAAAAATAAGTGCCATAAGTACTCTGACAGATCCCAGGCTGGAGTTCCCCAGGCAATGGGGGAGATAAAATGCTGTGGCAGCAGGCAGCCCACCCCACACACACACAGAGAGCACCTGAACTGAGCGATCCCACACAATGACAGATCTGACACAACACACCACACTACCACCAACATTGACACAGATATACCCAGCAGGCACTAGAAGAGCAGGCTGTGAGATACTGATGGTGTCATCACTCACTGGCACATTGCACATGTGATAAATGGCCGGCCGGGTCACACTCACAGACACAAGACATCAGAGGCAGATATTACCTTCCTCTGCAGGCGCAGCTCTGCCTCCACTGGTGAATGGGAAGAGAAGGGCTGGAACTCCACAGCGAGCAGCAGCCGCCAGCCGGCTTGCAATAAGGCACTGAGTCTGAGAGGAACACTGGAAGGAGTGGCAGTTCAGCTGCTAAACCAGACCCAGACACCCGGCATCTTACTCTGCCCTTTCTTCCTCCCCTCTCCTCAGCTGAAGGATCATTCGTGACGTGGCGGCATCCCACACATAGAGAGTGCCCAGGCACCCCTAGGTGGCAGTGAGCTCTAGGCAGCTGCCTAGTTTGCCTAGTGGAAGTGCAGGCCCTGAGGATAGTGCTCCATCATTCGTGTCCTGGAAGGAAAAATGTCACATCACTGGTGTCAGTAAAAAGAATAGGGCTTTACCATTGGTGTCAATGGAAGGAATGAGCTCCCATCGTTGGTGTCTTTGGGAAGAAAAGTGCCTCATATCAGTGTGAGAAACAGTGCCCCAAGGCACGGGCAAGCAAAAGACCACATTTGGCCCATAGGCTGTAGTCTGACAGAAGGATTTACATGCATTTAACAGAAGAAAAGATAATGAGTTGCTGAACAGAGCAGTCAGTGGCTCTCCATCTTTACAAGGCTGAACTGGAAAATCCCAAGATCATTCTGAGAATTACATAGGAAAACTATTGTACACCAGTGCCTGAGGTTTGTGGCAGCAAGTGTATCCTGGGTAACCCTTAAAATTATGAGCAACTAAATGCGTAATGAAAATTAGGAGTAGCAGTCAGATGACAGTGGGAGCGGTGATGGTGGCAGGTGATGGAGGCACTTGATAGTGCAGGAATTGGTGGTACTTAGTGGCTGGATCTCCATATTGGAGCCCGCTGCGGCACAGGCCCTGCCTAGGAGCCTGGAGTCATGGTATGCAGGGCACTGCTGAATGAAGGCTTCCCAGTACACCTAAAGCCGGCACATGTTAAAAAGGTGTAAAGTGAAGGTGTGAGACAAGCTGGTGGAGTTAAGTACATACCAAGTATTACTTTCTTAAAGTGCAACGGAGTCATGCGTCAGGACAGGTTGGAACAGATCGTGTCACCGGCTGAAGAAAGGGAAAGACAGGATATTTCTAAATGCAATGAATTCGGAATCATATTTAACCACTTGACCTCCGGAAGGTTTTACCCACTTCATGACCAGGGCATTTTTTTTGCTATTCAGCACTGTGCTACTTTAACTGGCAATTGCTCAGGCAATGCAACACTGTACCCAAATGAAACTGATATCATTTGTTTCCAAAAAATAGAGCTTTCTTTTTCGTGGTATTTGATCACCACTGTGTTTTTTTATTTTTTATTGTATAAACGAAAAAATACTGAACATTTTGAAAAAAATTTTTTTCTACTTTCTGTTGTAAAAACTGCCCAATAAAATCAGATTTCTTCATGAATTTAGACCAAAATGTATTCTGCTACATGTCTTTGGCAAAAAAAAAATATTAATTGGTTTGTGTGAAAGATATAGCATCTACAAACTATGGTATATATATATATTTATGCTATACTTGAAATGGTGGTGATCAGTGACTTATAATGGGACTGTGATAGTGTGGCGGGCAATTTGGCGCTAACAGACACTGGCTGGAAGGGACACCAACTAATTAACTATGCTGATGACACACAAATCTATCTTTCTACCCCTCACCTCACCCCTTCAGTCTCCTCTCGCATTACTAACCTACTAAGCGACATATCGGTATGGATGTCACTCCACTTCCTCAAACTCAGTCTTTCCAAAACTGAGCTCCTAGTATCCCCTCCAGCCCGTGCCCCCTCCCCTGACTTCTTCATCAAGATCAATAACACAATCATCAGTCCCTCCCCTCATGCCAGGGTACTAGGTGTAATCCTAGACTCCCATCTGTCCTTTCAGCCCCAAATCCAATCACTGTCCAAATCTTGTAGACTTCACCTCCGCAACATCTCCAAGATACGCCCGTTCCTAACCTCGGAAACCACTAAGCAACTCATTCACTCCCTTATTATATCTCGCCTCGACTATTGTAACTCTCTCCTTATTGGTCAACCTCATCACAGGCTATCCCCTCTTCAGTCTATCATGAATGCTGCTGCCAGACTCATCCACCATACTAACCGTTCTGTATCTGCCACCCCTCTCTGCCAATCCCTCCACTGGCCTCCACCCCTCTCTGCCAATCCCTCCACTGGCCTCCACTCAGTGTCCTCCACCCCTCTCTACCAATCCCTACACTGGTCTCCACTCAGTGTCCTCCACCCCTCTCTACCAATCCCTCCACTGGCCTCCACTCAGTGTCCTCCACCCCTCTCTGCCAATCCCTCCACTGGCCTCCACTCAGTGTCCTCCACCCCTCTCTGCCAATCCCTCCACTGGCCTCCACTCAGTGTCCTCCACCCCTCTCTGCCAATCCCTACACTGGCCTCCCCTCAGTGTCCTCCACCCCTCTCTGCCAATCCCTCCACTGGCTTCCCATTGCCCAACGGATAAAATTCAAAACATTAACAATAACATATAAAGCCGTTTACAACTCTGCCCCAAATTACATCACCGATCTTGTCTCTAAATATCACCCAAACCGTACTCTCTGCTCCTCGCAAGACCTCCTGCTTTCTAGCTCCCTTGTCTCCTCTTCAAATGCTCGTCTCCAGGACTTCTCCAGAGCTTCCCCCATCCTCTGGAACTCTCTACCCCAATTTATCAGACTATCGCCTAATCTGCTCACTTTTAGGCAATTTCTGAAAACCTCTCTCTTCAGGGAAGCCTATCCTGCCCTCAGCTAATAATGGAATCTTCTACTCTTCCAACCAGTCCATCCCCCACAGTTACTACCTTTTGTACCACTAGCCCCTCCCTCCTAGATTGTAAGCTCCAAGGATCAGGGCCCTCCTATCCCTCTTGTATTGAACTGTATTGTTGCTGTATTGTCTCCCGTTATATTGTAAAGTGCTGAGCAAACTGTTGGCGCCATATAAATCCTGTATAATAATAATAATGAGGATTTTCTATGTCTCCACCGGGGAAATAAAGGATATCCAAACCTCATAAACCATAGGTATTATACCCTTAGCAGGTCACACTGAAACAAAAGAAAAAGGAGGAAAAAAAAATTGAATATGGGGTCCAGCACTGTTTTCCCACAGAAAATCGCTGGTGCTACCATCTTGGATATGGTGGCAGCATCCCGAGGAACAACAGCCGGCTACCCACTGCCCAGACGTGAGCTCACGCAGTGGTTTATAAATGGCCCCACAGCCTCCTGGGACATGTGAGAGGGGGCAAGACAAGAGTGATCAGTGACTTATAATGGGACTGTGATAGTGTGGCGGGCAATTTGGCGCTAACAGACCTAGGTGAGGATTGTGGAAGTGGAAGCCCCCCAAAAAACCTGTAACTCACCTATAGGCTGGGGTAGGGAGCGAACCAGCAGGACTTCACTTCTTGACTAAAGTTCTGCTATAAAACGAATTAACTTGACTTTAGCTATTAAATTGGTAACTCCTAGATTTCCATTTAAATACTTTTAGGTTCATTTACATGTTTGTGGAGCCTCAGGCTACTTTCACACAGCAAAAATGCATAGGTGTTTTTTCCATGCTTTTACCGCCCTTTCTGGGCATTTTTTAAAGGACATGTGACTTAAAAACTGCACCAAAAACGCTTCTGAGAGGCGTTTTTGAGGCTTTTTTCAAGGCACTTTTCAGGTGTTTTCCATTGATTTAAATGGGACTAGGCGTTTTGGGGCGTTTTTTTTTCACTCCCCAAACATGCCCCAAAGATGCAGCAAGCAGGAGTTTTTACACCGCACCGCACGCGCAATGCCTCAGTGTGAAAACATACATAGATATACGTTCACATACATAGGGAAGCAGCTTTCTTGAGCTTTTCAGGTGCTTTTTTTAATGCAAAAACACTTGAAAATTTCCTCAGTGTGAAAGCAGCCTTA
The DNA here is from genome assembly GCF_062004578.1 of Staurois parvus. Lineage (NCBI taxonomy): Eukaryota > Metazoa > Chordata > Amphibia > Anura > Ranidae > Staurois > Staurois parvus. The sequence goes on from NW_028317915.1 coordinate 1,416,271, forward strand.
AAGTGTTACTAAACCCACAACAGTACAATCAGTCTGTAGATGCAGTAAAGCATGCTTGTTATTATTATACAGTATTTATAAAGCGCCAATAGTTCGCTCAGCGCTGTACATTACAAAGGGGGACAGAACATGTGACAGAACAATACCAATACAATGCAAAACATGAGGGGATCGAGGGCCCTGCTCTTTCGAGCTTACAATCTTGTTATATTCACTGTGGGACCTAAGGGGTTAATCCTCTGCATTCTGTAAAAAGGCTGTTTGATCCTGTCTTCTCTGATCCTTCTCGTGTTCAAATGTCCACGTTTTATCTCCTGATAAGACAGACTGAACCTGTAGCCACATGCACATGCTCAGTTTAGTGTGTATTGCTGGAGCTGTTTTTTTTTTTCTTGGGAGAGTGCATGTGATCAGTACAGGGCCAATCAGCACTGTCCAGACAGAGGTCAGGGGTTCTGCATCCTCCTAGAGCAGAAAGAAAACTCCTTCTAAAAGCTTTAACCAGTGCTCTGCTAAAATCACAAGACTGCTCTAACTGCTGATGAGAAAAGGTATTTAGCAGTTTATATTTATGAAAATAATTGCATTTCCATGTTGTGTGTACTGTGGGAGACCAGATATAATGAATGCAGGGTCCGGGGAGACCGGATATAGTGGATGCTGGGTCCGAGGAGACCAGATATAGTGAATGCAGGGTCCGAGGAGACCAGATATAGTGAATGCAGGGTTCGGGGAGAGCGAATATAGTGAATGCAGGGTCCGAGGAGACCAGATATAGTGAATGCAGGGTTCGGGGAGAGCGAATATAGTGAATGCAGGGTCCGGGGAGACCAGATATAGTGAATGCAGAGTCCAGGGAGACCGGATATAGTGAATGCAGGGTCCGAGGAGACCGGATATAGTGAATGCAGGGTCTGGGGAGAGCGGATATAGTTAATGCAGGGTCCGGGGAGAGCAGATATAGAGAATGCCGGGTTCGGGGACACCAGATATAGTGAATGCGGGGTCCGGGGAGACCAGATATAGTGAATGCAGGGTCTGGGGAGACCAGATATAATGAATGCGGGGTCCGAGGAGACCAGATATAGTGACTGCAGGGTCCAGGGAGACCAGATATAGTGACTGCAGGGTCCAGGGAGACCAGATATAGTGAATGCAGGGTCCTGGGAGACCAGATATAGTGAATGCAGGGTCTGGGGAGACCAGATATAGTGAATGCAGGGTCTGGGGAGACCAGATATAGTGAATGCAGGGTCTGGGGAGACCGGATATAGTGAATGCAGGGTCCGGGGAGACCAGATATAGTAAATGCAGGGTCCGGGGAGACCAGATATAGAGAATGCAAGGTCCGGGGAGACCAGATATAGTGAATGCAGGGTCTGGGGAGAGCGGATATAGTGAATGCAGGGTCTGGGGAGACCGGATATAGTGAATGCAGGGTCCAAGGAGACCAGATATAGTAAATGCAGGGTCCGGGGAGACCAGATATAGAGAATGCAAGGTCCGGGGAGACCAGATATAGTGAATGCAGGGTCTGGGGAGAGCGGATATAGTGAATGCAGGGTCCGGGGAGAGCAGATATAGTGAATGCAGGGTACGGGGAGACCGGATATAGTGAATGCAGGGTTAGGAACACTTTAACAAGCACTATTTTACATGCTAATGTATATTCCATTATGGAATTCCATTAAAACATGGATGGATTGCCAACACATCCTATGTGGCAAAAATTGTACTTGCCTTTTTGTAAAGCAATACACTACCATGCATTGTGAGATGCTCCAATGCAGATGCGCAGGGGTGCCATTCACCACTACTAACGCATGTTACGTATTTTACTGCCCATTACTATGAAGCAGAAGTAGAAATAGGCCCTTAAAGTGACTTCATTGTTGAAGAAAGGAAGCAAAGTAATAATCTCTGAGTGCGTTGTCTGAGGTTGGGCGCAGGTTCGTTCCTTTATTGATGGGATAGACTGCGACGATGTGACATGAAAATGTAACTGCTTCCTCTCCATATCCCACGCTGTCATGTCACGGTGAAGGATGGGCTATTAATCCCACATTCACATCTACCTGATCTTCAAACAACTTTAGTTAATGGTCTATTCTGGCAGCCAGCGAGATAGCTGTGCAACTCATCAAGAAAATGATCGCCGGATGGGTGAAATATGGATAAACTTTCCCAGTTGTGAATGCAAATGAGATTACTGCAAAGTGGGCACTAACTTAAGGTTCTGCAGATTAAAAAGATCTATTGAATGCTAATCACCCGCAAGCAGCACTTTTCCTTTCTGAATTATGGAAAAAGTTCACTCCACACACCACAATAATACCCAAAAAATGTAAAGATGTTCTTAAAGCAGACCTGGCACCAGATATACAGTATGTTTTTTATTACGTTAGGTATTTGTATAAACAGAGGTATAGACCCAGAGAGAGAGAGATATCATTTCCCCCCCCCGGGTGCAAATCATTAGTAAGACCTCATCTGGAATATGCAGTTCAGTTTTGGGCACCCATTCACAAAAAGAAATGGATAAAAAAGTGAGCGCTCTCAATAAAAGCAGCTATTGCACTACAGGTAACCAGATAAAACCTCAATCTGAAGTGTAAATACAAGTGCAGCGCTAATAAAAAAATGATAATAATATCCATATAAAGACCAGATGAATATATAAATATGTTGGAAAAATATATAGTTCATAAAGTGACAATCCATGAATAAAGTGTCAACTGCAGCGATGCTTCAGTGCTTGTGCTTAAAAAGTGGGGTAAGAATACGCACTCACCAGATGCGTAATGGAAATACGCATAAAAATCAATATTCCGAGGTCCACTTTAAGGAAGTGAAAGTTAGGCCAGGCAATGGACTATCCTCCCTCTGGGTAGTGTATGGTACGTCAGGTACTTCTGGGTAGGATGGGGATCCAATAAGCCAGAGGTCCCCTGTAAGGGATGGATGGGTGTAGCAGCCTGTGTAACAGCAACTCCCTCCTCTAGATTCTGCAGTGGATCATGGTTCTGGGGTGGGCTGTAAAAAATCAATGGCTCCGCAGGGGAGACATAAAAAAGGTGCCCATAGTTTAGTAAAGCCTTTATTCCAGAAGATAAATCCATAAAAATCAATAAAACTGGTGAGGTACAATTTGCAGCAATAAAGAACTAACCGTGCATAAGAATGATGGCCGCCGGACCTTCACAAGGCTCTGGCGGCGTGACGTCATGGCGTATTGGCTCCTTCTTACGCATTTTGTGCCATGCACGTCTTCAGAGGGGATGGTTGGACTAACAAAGCAGCCGTTTGAATAATAAAAATATAAATAAAAATATAAATAAAGTAGAATCGTTCTCATACACAGCGCTCTGGTATTCTGAATTTATCCTAAACCAAAGGGTCACATGTAAACCAATAACACATAAAAAATAATAACATAAAAAAGTCATTTTTATTGCATTTTTCAATTAACAATGAATACACATACAGCACAAAACACTCATCCCTTGTTTTCTACCCTTCAAGTCGTATTAATAGTCGTCCATAGATGTTACAATGTGTTCTACAAGTCAGCTCAAAAGAACATCACAAGTGTAGCACCCCTCTAGTTAGCCAGAGGGAGCTAGACTAGGTTTTTAGGCAAAGGCTGAATAGCAGCCTGGGCATGAGTAAGCCAGGTTACCTGGGGTCAGGGCAGCCTTCAGATATAAATGGGCCTGATCAGCAGGAAGTAGGCGGAGTATGTGTCAGGTGGAAGATAGAGTAGGAGCAGTGGCGGACTGACCATTTGGAAACTTGGGCACTGCCCGAGGGCCTGGGGTCAGTAGGGGGCCCCAAGAGATGCCCCTGGTACCTTTTTCATAGTCTTTTTTGAGGTTGGGCAAGGACCCAAAACCATGATCCACTATTGCCCGGGGGCCCCATGAGTTGTCAGTCCGCCCCTGAGTAGGAGCCTGGAGTGTGGAGCCTAGAGGTGGTCCAGGGAAGGGTCCTACCTACAGGCAGGTGCTTGAAGAAAGGGACCTCCACTTTTGCCACCGTCTACTGGGGGGGGGGCAGCCTGAGCATCAGGGAAGGAGCCAGCCCAGCAGAGGGCCTGAAGTCAGCTACCAACCCATAAAGCTTAGGAAGGCCAATGTGAGTAACCTTACACCCCCTGGTCCGGATAAGGGGAAATTGAAGTCAGGTGGAGAACCCAACTAGCTCTTCAGCTGGGACCAGGGGCGGACTGACAATTCATGGGGCCCCCGGGCAATTGGGGATCATGGGGCCCCTGTGTCCTTGCCCACACTCAAAACACACCCAAAAAAGCCTATAAAAGGTACCAGGGGCATTTTATGGGGCCCCCTACTGACCCCGGGCCCTTGGGCAGTGCCAGAGTGCTCGAATGGTCAGTCCGCCCCTGGCTGAGACTGTTTAATTTTGGGAAGCTTCTGTATCCCCTTGCCCAGGGCATACCCTTAGTACTGCTGGGTGAAGAGGAGGATTCATCTGGGGTCTGAGGAGGCATACTGAAGAGCAGGAAAGCTCTGAAAGAAGAGACAGATTTTTGCTTCCTGTCCATAGACTTGTACATAGTTTGTCCTCACAGTTCACAGTTCCTTGGGCATCCCATGTATCCCTCAATCCCATCCCAGTTTATTACTCCTAAATAAAATCACAAAAACAAGTCTAAGGACTGGTTACTGTTTCAGTGTGTAAGCATGGAGGAAGAAGATGCGTGTTGCCTTGTTGTGCAAGACTGTAAGGGAACCCAAAAAAGCGACTCCCAAGGGAGTAGTGCTACACAAGAACAATCATTACCGAGGGTTGTACATTCTCCATCAGGATATAAACATCACAATCTTTATCATGTTTAAAGTATTAACCATTTTTAATCACAGTGGAGCTTAACATTCTGACTTACAAATATATATATTCCATTGAAGTATGTATTCTTAACTCATAAAAGTCCTTTCTATTGCTTGCAGCCTCCTCAAAATCTCCAGATTCCTTCTCTTTGCTGCTGTGATCTGACTTCCTGATAGAAGGTGGCTATATTCCTTCCCCATGATCCCACTGTATGTAGGAATGTAGCCACCCTTTCTTGTTGACTCCCAAAATGGACTATGGACTATAGGATTTGTAGTATGCATAGATCAGTGACCATGACAAAACTTACATCAAGCTCCTTCAAAACATTAGGAAAAGTAACAGGAACTAAGCAGTTCTAAGAGTACAAACAATCTCTGCTACCATTACTACAGAGAACCATATCTAAATATGCCAATCATAAGAATATAGTATATCATTACAAATTCTCCCCTAATAAATTTCTGCTTGACTCAGAGAACATTGACTGGTGTGTAGCGTTGAAATAGTCAGTTTGTATTAATTGCTGTAAGCACTAGATTAGCAACTGATACCCAGGGGTCTGTTCTGTAGACACCTTCTGGGCTGGAAAATCAGGGTTTCCATTGACAACATAAGGTTAGCCTGTTTTTTCCAGTTGTAAGGGGACTCCGTTAATTTTCACATGGCCAATACACATAGCTGGGACTCCACCTAAATATATTATGTTGCAAGGAGTCACACACATTGGAGATCCCATGCCCACATATTGTTCATGAGAATGGATGTCAGTCCTAGACCTCTTCTCCCTATCCACCTTGTTTGGGAGAGCCCAAGCTGACATATTGTTCATGTGCACAGATGTCCGTCCTATACCTCTTCTCCCCATCCTCCTGGTCTGGGAGAGCCCAAACCCACATATTGTTCATGTGCATGGATGTCAGTCCTAGACCTCTTCTCCCCATCCTCCTGGTGTGGGAGAGCCCAAACCCACATATTGTTCATGTGCACAGATGTCAGTCCTAGACCTCTTCTCCCTATCCACCTTGTTTGGGGGAGCCCAAGCCAACATATTGTTCATGTGCATGGATGTCAGTCCTAGACCTCTTCTCCCCATCCTCTTGGTCTGGGAGAACCCAAACCCACATATTGTTCATGTGCATGGATGTCCGTCCTATACATCTTCTCCCCATCCTCCTGGTCTGAGAGAGCCCAAGCCCACATATTGTTCATGTGCATGGATGTCAGTCCTAGACCTCTCCTCCCCATCCTCCTGGTCTGGGAGAGCCCAAACCCATATATTGTTCATGTGCATGGATGTCAGTCCTATACCTCTTCTCCCCATCCTCCTGGTCTGGGAGAGCCCAAACCCACATATTGTTCATGTGCACAGATGTCAGTCCTATACCTCTTCTCCCCATCCTCTTGGTCTGGGAGAACCCAAACCCACATATTGTTCATGTGCAGGGATGTAAGTCCTAGACCTCCTCTCCCCATCTGCTTGGTCTAGGAGAACCCAAGCCCACATATTGTTCATGTGCACAGATGTCAGTCCTAGACCTCTTCTCCCCATCCTCTTGGTCTGGGAGAGCCCAAGCCCACACATTGTTCATGTGCACTGATGTCGGTCAACTTTTCTCATACTCCTGGTCTCTGCACACAATAACTCCTTTAAACCTGGAGTACTCACACATAGGCCTGCTTTACAAGTGGCCCAGATAGAGGTTTCAGAAGCCCACCTGGGACTGATGAGACATGGGGGCCCAGGCTGCCTGACACATGTAACAGGAAGGGGTTCTCTCTCCCCATTTGGTGGGGGGTGTCTTTCCCTCCATGATCACCCACTCCATAGTTGACCAGGCTTGCACCAATAAGGTACACAACTCTTCACCCCCAAGTACTGACTGCAGTTAACTCATCACTTCTGTTAGAACATTACACAGAGCTTTCTTGTTGAAAAGTAATTACTTTACATGTTAATATAGCAAACAATCCATAAGATGGTAATTACTTTCCCAGATAATGGTGAGGTAGAACACATCAGTCATCACTGTATCTTGTAATCAGCAGGTGAACAAGGTGCTACTCACAATCAGATATAGTCCATAATTATATGCTGTAGAACATAAATTCTACAGCTTAACTTTAATAAATGTGATAAATGAATATATACTGTAAGTATACAGTATAGCACACATGCAATAAAAGCTATTAGCACTAACAATTTGCATGCCAAGATTTCTGGCTCTAAAGCTCCCACAAAAGTAAACCGCGCCTAGACACAGCATTGAATATCAGCTTTCTTAACCCATCAATATTTGAAGTTTTTCCCCAGACAGTCCCTATAAATATAATATGCATGTGCATCCACCTCTTCTATTAACATGACTATAATACTGGCAGTAAAGAGATTGTACCTGATATAAATAATAGATACCGCTCATACAGGTTTACTGCCTTGGGCCATCTTAATACGCTTTTATTAAACACTTGCTGTTGAGAGATGCAGGAAGTCCGAGAGCTGACCAGCAGGCTTATCCATCTGAGATCCATAATAAAGTCTTAAGTCAAGGTGCATCAGATAATGAATCACTTCCTCTTCCCATTCAATCACAACTCAGCCGGAGATTCTATCTTTTCCAGTGAGGAAGAACTGGATCTTATAAATGGGCTTTCCCAGGCAAAATGCTAACACACAAGTAGGACTGGTATAGAGGATGAGGAATGCAAATTCCCAGAGGGCAACTCTAGACAACAGGCTGTCAGGAATGGACTCAGCACTGGTGGTGGGACTCACCTGCTGTGTGGGCTGCAGTACCAGGGCTGACCAGCGGGTGCTCTCAGCAGCCAGAAGCTCACTCCTGCAATCAGCCAACACCTGGATCTGATTGCAGGAGGTGTATTTAAGGAATGGCCAGACCTGCAGTCAGTGCCTTGGTGTATGTTTCCCATGAGCCCCTGTACCTGGTATCCTGTGTTCCTGCCTAGTTGCTGACCCTGCTTTGATCCTGACCTCTGCTGACCGTCTCCTGTTGAACCCCTGGCTTGCCTGACCATCCTTCTGCCTGATCCTCTGTACCGCGCTGCCCGTGAGTTACTGAACCCGGCTTGTGACCCTGACTATTCTCTGCCTGCTCCTCCGGTACTTCACTGCCCGCACATTGCTGACCTGGCCTGCCTGACTACGCCTGACGCTACCCAGACGATCCATCATGGATCCAGTCACTACTGTGCAAACCTGCCAGCCCCTTCACATCAGGCTTTACCCCGGTACATACCCTCGGCGGACCCCTCTACCACAGTTGGGTGCACTCTGGGGCCGCGACCTGGTCTCAGTCCTGCACCAAGTCCATCCCCACCATCAGGGGCTCTGGTGAAAAGGCAGATTGGGGCTTAGACTCCGCGCCCTGGGGAATCCTGTTCTGTGGGTCAGTAGAGATCCCGCCGGGCGGTGCCTGACAGTACCTTATGGCCCGCCTGACCATTCCACCTCTCCAGCCCTGACTACGCCTGTGTTCCTGAAGCCTGCTACTTCCCTGTGTCAGTCCACACATTTCTGGTCACACCCGGATCCCTGACACAGGCAGTGAATGGTTGGGTTGGTTGATGGCAGTTTGTGGTGGTGGTGGGGGGTGATAAGGTCTCTAATGGACAGTAGAGATGAGCCAACAGTTTGCTCCAAACCTAGATTTGCACTGAACTTTGGCTGTGTGTAAAAATGCCCACTTCTGTATGTAGTGCTACCCTCAAAGGAGCTGCTAAGATTTACTGGTTCTTTCCCTCACTGTGCAGAGGCAGCTAGGCACACAGCAACTGTCCAATCACTGATTCCCTGAACAGTCCGGAGAGGTTTGTTTTTTTGCATTTTTCTGCTGGTAGAAACCTGGGAAGGGTTTAGAGATGAAGTGAAATACACCAAAGAGGACATCTTCTCAAGTGAGTGTGAATACTGAACAATCTATTCCCTCACAGTTGTGGCCCATAAGGTGGAATGTAGGACAGGTATAGGTAGTCAATTTCATAGCTGGGTACCATGAAGTAGCTTTAAAGTGCAGCACTGAAAGTAGGTTTTATTTTATAGTCCTGATATAGGGCCATCCATAGGTGCAGCCCCTTTGGGAGCTATCCAACATCAAGTCCCGGGCCACCAGATGCAAGCAGCCCCATCCTCCTCAGCTCAGCGATCCATCTTCTCTGGAGGGGAGAAGAGACAGTCCTCAGGACTAGGAGCGGACTGACAACTCATGGGGCCCCCGGGCAATAGGGGATCACGTGGCCCCTGTGTCTCCTCGCCCACACCCAAAAAAGCCTATGAAAAAGCCAATGAAAGGTACCAGGGGCATCTCATGGGGCCCCCTGCTGACCCCGGGCCCTCGGGTAGTCCCCGAGTGCTCAAATGGTCAGTCCGCCCCTGCTCAGGACTCCATAGTTCTCCCAGCCAGCAACCAGACACAGCTCCCCAGGGATTGGCTGGGTCCTGCTCAATTTCGCAGCTGGTCATTTAAATCCTTCCTCCTTAAACTGTAGAAATGTCTTCTAAAGGCAGAGGGAAGCAATCAAACCCCCCAGCCAGCCAGCACAGCCTTGAGCAGACAAAACCTAGCAATCATTGCTCTTTCAGTTACAGCAGGAGCCAGGATAGGCTAAGGAAGGGTTAAAACCCTGCCAGATTATTTTCTTGGCCATCTATATACCATTGGAGCAATTTTCCTTCACTTTCTGTCCCGGAGATGCAATAGGAAGTAAGAGGAAATCTAAAGTACGGGTCATTTTCCTTTTGGACAGTCGTTCCCATTGGATGTTCTCCCATTACCTCTTCTTTTTGGGAAAACTCTAAATTTGAGGACTTCCCCAAATTTTCTTTCTCGGTGACAATGGTCAAGATCTTAGATAGAGAGCATGAATCTCACTAATGAGGACACAAACAGCAATAAACACTTGACAAAAGGTCAATACCTTCCCCACTCTATCCAAAACTAAAAAAAGATGCATATTAAAGCAGATGTCTAGCTAAAATAAAAAAAAACATGTTTTTCCTCTACAGCTTTGGTTACATTACTTACCTTTAATGAAGGATGTCCCATAATGTGCAGCCTGCTGGCTTTTGTAGAAATCTTCATTGCAGGGCTGCTCTGTCCTCTTCCTGCTGCTGAATTTCTGGCACAGTGAGAGCCCTTCTTCCCTGTCCTCTTCCTGCTGCTGAATTTCTGGCACAGTGAGAGCCCTTCTTCCCTGTCCTCTTCCTGCTGCTGAATTTCTGGCACAGTGAGAGCCCTCTTCCCTGTCCTCTTCCTGCTGCTGAATTTCTGGCACAGTGAGAGCCCTCTTCCCTGTCCTCTTCCTGCTGCTGAATTTCTGGCACAGTGAGAGCCCTCTTCCCTGTCCTCTTCCTGCTGCTGAATTTCTGGCACAGTGAGAGCCCTCTTCCCTGTCCTCTTCCTGCTGCTGAATTTCTGGCACAGTGAGAGCCCTCTTCCCTGTCCTCTTCCTGCTTAACAACTTTTGATCTCTGAGCACTGCTGTACTAACCACTTGCCTACCGGGCACTTTTACCCCCTTCCTGCCCAGACCAATTTTCAGCTTTCAGTGCTCTCATACTTTGAATGACAATTGTGCGATCATGCAACACTGTACCCAAATTAAATTTTTATCATATTTTTTAAACAAAGAGATAAAAACCACAACGGTGGTCCTACAAAGTATTGACTCCGGGGGGCTGAATACAAATGCACGACACACTTTTAACATTTATTTGTCAAAAATATTGAAAACCATTTCTCATTTTCCTTCCACAATTATGTGCCACTTTGTGTTGGTCTATCCCAATAAAATACATTAACGTTTTTTGTTGTAACATGAGAAAATGTGGAAAATTTCAAGAGGTGTGAATACTTTTTCAAGGCACTGTATATAAACTGCTGTATTATATTGGAGAGTTAAAGACTAAGTTCACGAAAAAAAAAAAATATATAAAATAATAAATGTACTTCTTTTAGCAGTTAAAAAAATGTGCATTTATTATTTTGTTATTAGAAGCCTGTAAAGCATTGCACCCGCCGATCATGGGTGTATTGTCAACAGGGGCGGACTGACAATTGGGGAACTCGGGCACTGCCCGAGGGCCCGGGGTCAGTAGGGGGCCCCATGAGATGTCCCTGGTACCTTTCATAGGGTTTTTTGGGTGTGATTTGAGTGTGGGCGAGGACACAGGGGCCCCATGATCCCTTATTGCCCGGGGGCCCCATGAGTTGTCAGTCCACCCCTGATTGTCAAGCTCCTGCAGACTGTCGGTGCAGCTTCCTGCCCGTATCACCAGCACCAGCACTCTTGTAGTTCATTGAGAACTGCAAGCTGTCAGCCACAATGGCTGATGGTAGTTGTAGTTCATTCACAGAAGTCGGTGAAAAAATTATGTGGCCCGAGCCCCTGAAGAAAATCCCCCACCCACTGTCACAAAGGGGGCTCGGGGGGCTTCGGGGGCTGCTAATTTAGTAACATGTTGCATGTTACACCCTAAATATGGATGATATGTAACATGTTATGAAAGATGAACTTATCCTTTAAGCCACAGGTGTCAAACTTGCGGCCCTCCAGCTGTTGCCAAACTACAAATTCATGAGGCATTGCAAGATTGACAGTTACAAGCATGACTCCCAAAGGCAGAGGCAGGATGGGACTTGAAGTTTCTCAACAGCTGCAGGGCCGCCAGTTTGACACCCCTACTAAGCTGTCTATGAAGGGCAGTTATTCAGCAGGTGGCCATACTGACTGGATGAACTGAGGTCTAAAGGAGGTAAGTCAATGCATAAATATCAAATTAAAGTTCATAAATTATTTCTTCAAAAAAAACTCGCCGTATAAATCCATTTTAATACGGAAGAAACTTAGAAAAAATAATGTATGGACTTTAATTTGATATTTTGACTTTTGTTATGATTATATGGACACTAAGAAGGGCATTTAATTAATTAATTTATACTTTCAAGGGTGAAAGTGAGACTTTTCTAAAGTGTTTTTTTCACAGGGTTTAAGAATTTTTTGGATATGTGACGGGAGTGACTTTGGGTGGGGGGCCCATGGGGCACAGCCCCCTTTGGAGAGGTGGGGAGACCCCTGTCTCAGCTCCCCATATCCCCATTATGTGTGAGTCACCCTGTGCCTGTTAGGGGTACAGGGTGATCTGTCCTAGTATTGTGTGGACATGTATAGGTGGGGTGTGGGGGTTGTTCATTGTTTACTGCCACGTGGTTGTTCCATTGTTCTATTGTGTCTTGCTTGCCAGCAAACTATTATCGGATGTATGTGTTCCTGTATTGTCTACTTCCACTTGATGTATCCCATTGTTCTATTGTGTGTTCCCTGTTACTGGTTGTATTTCCCCGCCCTGTGTATATATCTTGTGTTCAGAGGCGGACTGACAACTCATGGGGCCCCTGGGCAATAGGGGATCATGGGGCCCCTGTGTCCTTACTCAAACTCAAAAAAGCCTATGAAAAAGATACCAGGGCCATCTCATGGGGCCCCCTACTGACCCCGGGCCCTCGGGAAGTGCCCGAGTTTCCAAATAGTCAGTCCGCCCCTGCTTGTGTTTGTGTTAAAATAAAGCAGTTCACTTCCTGTCTTAAGAAGCCTGGTGCTGTTTCGTCCTGTATGGTCAGCGGTGGTGTCCGTGGATAATCTTCGGACAGGGAAGCGGAAGTCTAACGGAAATACCCTAGCGCAGTTGGGGTCCGGTTCCATTACATACGGACACTAAGAAGGGAATTTAATTCATTAATTTATACTTTCAAGGGTGAAAGTGAGACTTTTCTAAAGTGTTTTTTCACAGGGTTTAAGAATTTTTTGGATATGTGACGGGAGTGACTTTGGGTGGGGGGCCCATGGGGCACAGCCCCCTTTGGAGAGGTAGGGAGACGCCTTTCTCAGCTCCCCATATCCCCATTATGTGTGAGTCACCCTGTGCCTGTTAGGGGTACAGGGTGATCTGTCCTAGTATTGTGTGGACATGTATAGGTGGGGTGTGGGGGTTGTTCATTGTTTACTGCCATGTGGTTGTTCCATTGTTCTATTGTGCCTTGTTTACCAGCAAACTATTATCAGATGTATGTGTTCCTGTATTGTCTACTGCCACTTGGTGTATCCCATTGTTCTATTGTGTGTCTTGGTTTGATGGGGGGTGTTTCCGGCAGCCCTTCCCCCTGTTGGGACAGCCTGCTGATGTGTTCCCTGTTACTGGTTGTATTTCCCCGCCCTGTGTGTTCAGGGGCGGACTGACAACTCATGGGGCCCCCGGGCAATAGGGGATCATGGGGCCCCTGTGTTCTTACCCAAACTCAAAAAAGCCTATGAAAAAGATACCAGGGCCATCTCATGGGGCCCCCTACTGACCCCGGGCCCTCGGGAAGTGCCCGAGTTTCCAAATGGTCAGTCCACCCCTGCTTGTGTTTGTGTTAAAATAAAGCAGTTCACTTGCTATCTTAAGAAGCCTGGTGCTGTTTCGTCCTGTATGGTCAGCGGTGGTGTCCATGGATAATCTTCGGACAGGGAAGCGGAAGTCTAACGGAAATGCCCTAGCACAGTTGGGGTCCGGTTCCATTATATATGGACACTAAGAAGGGCATTTAATTAATTAATTTATACTTTCAAGTGTGAAAGTGAGACTTTTCTAAAGTGTTTTTTCACAGGGTTTAAGAATTTTTTGGACACCAATTTACGTGTATAAGTCAATGCATAAGGCAGTGCTTGAAACAGAACCTACATTGTTACATTGGTCCAAGCTGAAATAATGCAACTGTAAAAAATATTCATACCTGGAGTTCCTCTTTAAGATTCTTTTTATTTTCTTGTCCTTTAGGAATTGACACCAATATTTGCATGCAGCCACTGGAAGGCTTCTGTGCTATCATGCAGAGAGCGGTTATGTTTGATTTTTGAGCATTACCTGTAATTCTGTTTGTCATTTTCACCCAGTAAAGGACTCCTCGTTGAACAGCCGCGGTAACAGTTCAACAAAGTCCAACGCGGCACAGAACGCTCCCGAATGACTTCAGCCTGAGAAAGAATCGATTCCAAAAACCACAAGTAACCTTGGCACAATGACTCTGGAGGGGATTTGCAGTCTGTTCCTTTGTGCTGATCTTCATATGGTATCATGGAGAATTCTCAGAAAACCTATAGCATCGGAATGGCGTGCTGAATAATTAAAAACAAACTATTCTCTGCTTTTGAGGTTATATTTTATTAAAGCGATTTCCTCTATGACCTCCCTTATCTTCGCTTTGCTGTTCTCTAATTAACTGCTGCAAAGCAATTAAATCCTCATTTCTCCCCTCTTTCCCTCATATTCCACTTCTCTTAATTACAGTCGGTGCAATTCTCATTCCGCCGCGTCTCTGCTATGACTTGCCGCTGGAAACAGATGAAGGGAGAAGTTTGGATGGCGGAGCAAGACTTGAGCGGTGTGGGAAGAGAGGACGGGGCCCCGCGGGGAATAAGAAGTGTTCGGGTCTAAAGATTAAAGAATTTTCTAGTTTACCTGTAGATGTATCCCTCCTGAATCGCTTGATATTTACAAAACAAGATTTTATTAATCCTACAGCCTTTTTGACACTAAATCCTCCCTAAAGCTCAGTTTGTTTTCAGCGCTTATATTCTTCCTGCATGGGAGTGGGCTGCAGGATCTTTGAATTTTTATTTTGAGGGTTTAGAAAACCAAATACTTTGCACATAACATCACATAAAATTTTAATAAAGCGGGCAGCCTTGGTGAGAGAGCTTGATTGCTTTAGAAAAGGTCAAAGTGATGGACAAAAGAAAATTATATAAAAACAAATGCCTTTATGGTGCAAATAGTGTATGAGTAACCTCCCTGTAGCAGAGAGATAACACTGGGATGCTTAACTAGGAGTCCAATAAACCAGCCTTTGTCAGGAACGTTACAGTGGCTTAGTGGTTAGCAGTGCACATCTGCCTTGCAGTAAATGGGTCATGGGTTTGATTCCCTATCATGGCGCCTCCTGCATGGAGTTTGCATGTTTTCCCTGTGCTTGCGTGGGTTTCCTCTGGGTGCTCCAGTTTCATCCACACTCTAAAGACATGCTGGTAGGTTAATTGGATCCTGTCTAAATTGGCCCTAATATGTGAATGTAAGTTAGGGACCTTAGATTGTACACCCCTTGAGGGTTAGGGACTGATGTGAATGTTCAATATATGTGTAAAGCGCTGTGTAAATTGACAGCGCTATATAAGTACCTGAAATAAATAAATGTCAGGGGTAGACTTTTACAAGATAGAGCTCCTCCAAAGAGATGGAAGAAATCTCTGAATCTGAATAATTTATACATATAAAAAATATAAAGCCTGTATAATATCTTATTTAATAGAAAAAAAAGAAAAAAAAAACACTGTGAAGTGAATAAATGAGTCCCAGTGTCAAAGGGCGCTGTAAAATGTCCTTAAGTGCAGTCATGTGTCTTCAATTACTAGGATGATCAGACATATCCAAGTGCAACACGTGCCTCGCCAGAAACGATGCCACTGGGGATTCCCGATGACGTCATTTCCGACGAAACGCGCCGGTTGGAGTTAGTATACGTCACCATACATGCAATAGTGTATTTAGATTTTGTGCTGCCCTAGGCAACACACAAATTTTGTGCCCCTCCCCAATGAGAGAGCGAGAGAGTTCAATAAGTGTGTGTATGTATATATGATTCTCTCTCCCTTTCTTTCTGTTCTCTCTCTCCCCAACTCTCTCTTTCTCCCCCCCTCTCTCTCCCTCTCCCCCCCCCCCTGTCTCTTCCCCCCCCTCTCTCTCCCTCTTCCCCCCCTCTCTCCTTTTCCCCCCTTCTCTCTTTCTCTCCCTCCCTCTTTATCCCTCTTTATCTTCCTCCCTCTCTCCCCTTCCGCCCCCTCTCTCTTCCCTCTTCCTCTTTCTCCCTCTTTTTCTTTCTTTCTCTCTTCCCCCCCCCCTTTTCTCCTCCCCTCTCTCTCTCTTCTCTCTCTCTCTCTCTCTCTTTCTCCCTCTTTCTCCCTCTTTCTTTTTATCCCCCTCTCCCTCTCTTCCCCTCCTCTCTTCCCCCCTCTCTCTCTCTTCCCTCCCTCTCTCTCTTCCCTTTCTTCTCTCCCCCCTTCTCTCTCAGATCATATGGGACCACAGACACGCACCCACCCCTCCCCCCTTTCCAAGGGCTGCTGATCTCCGTGCAGCAGGAAGGGGGGGGGGTGTGCAGTCCCATACGATCTGTCAGTGATCAGTGTCAGTGTAATCTGCTGGATGGATGACAGGAGGGAGGGCCACAGAAGACAACACAGCTCACCTCTTCCGGGCTCTTTCTTCGCTTCTCTCCCTGCTCCAGGCATTCCCCTGGTCCTGGATTGTCAGCTGCTGGAGGGAGAGGTGCACGATCGTCGCTCTGCAACTGCCTTCCCCCACATCGATCTTCCTGCTGTCCACCACTGCTCAAAGGGTCCCTTCTTCAGGGGGAGGGCGGTGCCACCCACCTAAAAATTGCCGCCCTAGGCAAACGCCTTGTTTGCCTCACGGCGGATACGCCCCTGCATACATGCGTGCACGCCTGTGGCTATTTGGGAACTGGGAACACATGGATTTTTTAACAAATGCTGTTACATAGTTAGTCTGGCTGAAAAAAGACAAAAGTCCATCCAGTTCAACCATTAAAAAAAAAATAAAAGTAAGTAATAATCCTACACCCACAGTTGATCCAGAGGAAGGCGAAAAAAAACATCAAAGCACGATCCAATTTTCTCCCGCAGGGGAAAAAATTCCTTCCTGATTCCCCGAGAGGCAATCGGATATTCCCTGGATCAACTTTACCTATAAATATTATATCCAGTTCAGGGGCGGACTGACAACTCATGGGGCCCCCGGGCAATAGGGGATCATAGGGCCCCTGTGTCCTTGCCCAAACTCAAAAAAGCCTATGAAAAAGGTACCAGAGGCATCTCATGGGGCCCCCTACTTACCCCGGGCCCTCAGGCAGTGCCCGAGTTTCCAAATGGTCAGTCCACCCCTGATCCAGTTATATTCTGTGTAGCCAGAAAAGAATCCAAGACTTTTTTAAAGCAATCCACTGAGCTGGCCAGAACCAACTCTTGAGGGAGTCTATTCCACATTTTCACAGCTCTCACTGTGAAGAAACCTTTCCGTGTTTGGAGATTACATTTCTTTTCCTCCAGACGTAAAGAGTGCCCCCTTGTCCTCTGTGATGACCTCAGGGTGAATAGCTCTACACCGAGTCAAGACATAAAAACACACACAGCTGAGGGCGCCATCTAAGTGCAGCATTAAAACATTAATTTTATTATAAAAACAAACTGGCAGCTCACATAAAGTAAGTTTATGAAGGCCTGTAGAGCATACGAAATGCAGAGAACCCTGTAGCAGAGGAATCCAGTCCAGGGACTGTACAGCACTGCCACCTGCCGGGTAGACATAGGAAGATAATAGCACTTCCTGGCTGGGAGGAGAGTGTCAGATGCTGGGGGATGTGCTTAGGGCATGCCTATAAATTTCAAGCAGTTCCTGCCTCTTTGTTAAGCCTCCAAGCTGTCAAGCTTGACAAAGAGGCAGAAATGCCTTGAAATGTGTATCCACTCCCCCAGGACATCCCCTTGGGTATGACATCAACCATTGGGTTCCTCTGGAGTCTTCTCCTGACCAGGAAGTGCTGCACAATCCCTGGATTGGATGTACTGCTACAGGATTCCCTGGATGTCCTGCTTTTGTATGCTTTACATGCCTCCACAAACTAGCTTCATGTGAGTTGCCAATTTGCTTTTATCATACAATAAATATTTTAATTCTACACTTATATGGTGCCCTTAACTGTATGTGTGTGTGTTTTAAGAAAGAACATAATAGCAGATTCAATATCTGATCTATATTATATTTTATGATGTAATATATGCACTCTCCGGCCACTTTATTAGGTACACCTGTTCAATTGCTTAGTAACACAAATTGTTAATCAGCCAATCACATAGCAGCAACTCAATGCATTTAGGCATCTAGACGTGGTGAAGACACCTTGCTGAAGCTCAAACTGAGTGTCAGAATGGGGAAGAAAGGGGATTTAAGTAGCTTTGAACATTGCATGGTTGTTGGTTCCAGAAAGGCTGGTCTGAGTATTTCAAAAACTGCTGATCTCCTGGGATTTTCACGCACATCCATCTCTAGGGCTTACAGAGAATGGTGCAAAAAAGAGAAGTGGCAGTTGTGTGGACGAAAATGCCTTTTTGAGGTCAGAGGAGAATGGGCAGACTGGTTCAAGATGATAGAAAGGCAACAGTAACTCATGTCAATATGGACCAAAATCTCCGAGGAATGTTTCCAACACCTTGTTGAATCTATGCCAAGAAGAATGAAGGCTGTTCTAAAGGCAAAAGGAGGTCCAACCCGGGACTAGCAAGGTGAACCTAATAAAGTGGCCGGAGAGTGTAATATATTATATTTACATAATTGCATAGTTAGGTTGGAAAAAACACAAGTCCATCTAGTTCAACCAATAAAAAAAACTCCATACAGTATACACAACCCTATACCTACAGATGATCCAGAGAAAGGCAATAAAAATCCCTAAAGCATGATCCAATTTGAGGCAACGGGAGAAAAAAATTCCTTCCTGATCCCCCAGGATATGTTAGGAAAAGTCTGCCCATTTGTCAATATTAAAGTAATTATGAATCCTCAGCATTTGTTAGCACAATGAGTGCAATAAAATAAACATTCTTCAGTAAACAAATTGGTAAAATTCTTCCTCCAGTGCTTGCAGTTTACAGCTTTCAATGCTGCTGGCTCCAGCTCTCTCAGTACTGCTTCCCTGAACTTCCAAATGTAGTACACCCTGACCCTTGGAGCCATGTCAGGGACCCCCAGTGACAGGATGTGCTGGCATTTACCCTAGGGCTGAGTCCATGGCTAAAAATGGGGGACTGAGAAATGTTGGGCGTCAGTCACTTTAAGTGTCTTTTAAGAAATTTTATTACTCAACACACAAGGAGTGAGGGATAAAGGCTACAGATACCCCAAGCAACACTTTCCATCTCCAGATCTGCATCCATCTTGTACAGTATAAAGGACCTTAAAGCCAACACCAACAATACTGTAGATAGCACCTCTGGCTGGTTAGCAGACTTCCCTGTGTTTCCTTGCCTCGTTGCATACTCCTAGACCTCTGTGCATCCTCCTACAACTCTGTGCAATCTCCTAGACCTCTGTGCATCCTCCTACACTTCTGTGCATCCTACTAGACCTTTGTACATCCTTGTAGACCTCAGTGCATCCTCCTAGACCTTGGTGCACCCTGCAAGACCTTTGTACATCCCCCTAGACCTCTGTACATTCTCCTAGACCTCTGTGCATCCGTCTAGACTTTGGTGCATTCTCCTGGACCTTTGTACTTTCTCCTAGACCTCTGTGCATCCACCTAGACCTGGGTGCATTCTCCTGGACCTTGGTGCATCCTCCTGGACCTTGGTGTATCCTTCTAGAACTCTGTGTATCCTCCTAGACCTCGGTGCATCCTCCTAGAACTCAGTGCATCCTCCTAGACCTCGATGCAATCTCCTAGACCTCGGTGCATTCTCCTAGACCTCTGTGCATCCTCTTAGACCTCTGTGCATCCTTCTTGACCTCTGTGCATCCTTCTAGACCTCTTTACATCCTCCTAGACCTCTGTTCACCTGCCTCGACCTCTGTACATCCTCCTAGATCTCTGTACACCCTGCTAGACCTCTGTACACCCTCCTAGACCTCTGTGCCTCCTCCTAGACCTCTGTGCATCCTCCTAGACCTCTGTACATCCTCCTAGACCTCTGTACATCCTCCTAGACCTCTGTGCATCCTCCTAGATCTTTGTGCATCCTGCTAGACCTCTGTACATCCTCCTAGACCTCTGTACATCCTCCTAGACCTTTGTGCATCCTCCTAGACCTCTCTGCATCCTCTTAGACCTCTGTACACCCTCCTAGACCTCTGTGCATCCTCCTAGACCTCTGTGCATCCTCCTAGATCTTTGTGCATCCTCCTAGATCTTTGTGCATCCTGCCAGAATTCTGTGCATCTGCCTGGACCTCTGTGCATCCTCCTAAGAAAGTCACCAGGTACCTGCAAGAAAACCAGCCTTGTCCAGTCTCCCTCCTCCAGCAACGTCCTCCTCCCAGTTCTCCATCTTAGTTCTGCACAAGCCTGTATGTATAAATGTATGCTGTCCATGGTGCTGATCCTATGTAAAACCAAACTTGATGAACTTTACTGTGATTCGGACTCCTCTGAAGGAATTCTGTACTTGATAAAATACTAGGAGCTGCCTTTACTGAACTCCTCTTAAAAAATTCCAGTTGTCTGGCATAACACTACTTCAATAAATACTAGTGTGGCGTAGGATAGCCCATCACCCTCAAAATATGTAGAAAACAGGAAATCCTCCCTCTTAGATTGGGACTTTTGGGGCACATGTTACACAAAACTTGTAAAATAGTAAACAAACTTTATTATACAATGTATTACAAAATCACAAGCCAGAGGGTAAGCGGTTATAAAATTTGACATCAATCATGCTTCACAAAGTACCAAAACAAGAAGCCCGGTTTGTTTTACTATTTTACAAGCTTTGTGTAACATGCGGCTCAATAGTCCCAATCTAAGGTGGGGTGGGGGTGGGGTCTTGTTTTCTAACACTGCTTCAAAGACTTTAATAAAGGCTAAGATCACCGCCAATAGCATTTTCATCAGCATTGGCAAAATTCCTTATTTTCACTATCCATTAAAAAAAAGGAAAAAAACAGCTGATGCACTCTTGTTACCTATATTATTATTATTATTACACAGTATTTATAAAGCGCCAATAGTTCGCTCAGCGTTGTACATTACAAAGGGGGACAAAACATGACAGAACAATACCAATACAATGCAAAACATGAGGGGATTGAGGGCCCTGCTCTTTCGA
This sequence comes from Staurois parvus, assembly GCF_062004578.1. Lineage (NCBI taxonomy): Eukaryota > Metazoa > Chordata > Amphibia > Anura > Ranidae > Staurois > Staurois parvus. The sequence goes on from NW_028317915.1 coordinate 1,437,066, forward strand.
GCTTACAATCTAGGAGGGAGGGGATGGTGGTACAGGAGGAGATAGTTGTGGGGGATGGAGTGGTAGGAAGAGTGGAGGAGGTTGGCAAGTTAGCAGGGGGTGGGGTAGGCTTCCCTGAAGAGATGGGTTTTCAGGGTGCGCCTAAAGGAGAGGAGAGTAGGTGATAATCTGATGGGTTGGGGCAGGGAGTTCCAGAGGATGGTTGACACCCTGGAGAAGTCCTGGAGGCGGGCATGGGAGGAGGAGACCAGGGAACTAGAGAGAAGGAGGTCTTGTGAGGAGTGGAGTGCGCGTGCTGGGCGGTACTTGGATATTAGGCCGTATTCAGGATCGACTGAAGCAGGGATAGCCTGCGGCGAGGCAGGCCAGTGAGGAGGGAGTTGCAGTAGTCGAGTCGTGATACGATGAGGGAGTGGATGAGCTGTTTAGTGGTTTCTGGGGTTAGGAACGCGCGTATTTTGGCGATGTTGCGGAGGTGGAGTCTGCATGAGTTTGTTAAAGATTGGACTTGGGGCTGGAAGGATAGGTTGGAGTCCAGAATGACACCAAGTACTCTGGCCTGCGGGGCGGGTTTGATGGTGGCGTTGTTGGATGTGATGGAGAAGTCAATGATGGGTGGTGTCCGGGCTGGGGGGAAGACAAGAAACTCGGTTTTGGAGAGGACTGTATATAACAAGACATGACTCTTAAAACAGAACTAAACGGTATCTGAGTGCCATAAACTGAAAGCAATATTTAATTTGTGTTTAATATTCAAAACAAACTCCCCCATCCATCTATGTCTCTATGCTTTATTTTCTGGAGAAATCGCTTTGGAAAACACTCCACTGACATTTATTACCATGGCCATCTTGTGTAAGGGCAGATGATTCATGTAGCACATACTTCCTGGAATCCATCAGCCTTTAGCTCAGGCACGCAGATAGGAGGGTGTGCTTAGCTAAGAATCCTCTCCTTCCCTCTCCCAGATGAAAGAAAAAAATGCCCATGAAGACTTTTGGGATGTGTGACATCATTTTGGCCTAGGCCAGAAACCAGGAAGTAACTGAAGAAATGTAAAAGAAAAAGATTTAAACAAGTAAATATAATATACCTTCCTATCTATCTAATAATACTAGCAGCATAAGGATTACAAATAGTCCATGCTAATTCAGAAAGTTTAGTTCTCCTTTAAGAGAATAAGAAACATCAAAATTCACCTCATAGCAACCCATCACCTAATCTATTACATACAATACGGTACAGGAGCACCCCCACAATGAGGCCATACATGCTTCCGCATAACATTAACTCATCAAAGACTATCCAAGTCACGCATCCCCTCTGATCCAGGATATATGAAATGAGAATGCATGCTTTCTTATTAATAATTCCAATACCATAGGTTAATCGCCACTCCATAAAGTCTCAGGATAGAACTCTTTACAGATAACTTCATGTGTCAATATATAGCCGTATTTCCAAATCCAAGTAATCACATTAAGCCTTATAATCTGCAAAATACACAACCCCCCCCATAACAAGGAGTTAACACTTCCCTCTAACTGTTTATTCAGTCCCCCTGGGGTAGTGATGATGAATATATAAAATATGCTTCTGCAGCAACTTGCACTTTTTATTGGGAAAATAGGCTCATAGTTCTTTCCCAGTAATCCATACAAATGACAGGGAAGACAAATGACCATCTTCAGATAGGCCACACCTGATGATGAAGGTGGCTGGGCATGTGATCTGCAGCCAGGTGTAAAGCTCTACACTGTTAGTCCTGGTGCGGAGGCAGGCAGGAGGGAGCCCAACAGTTAGCAGTGTCCATGGAAGACCAAGCCACTGTGGAGCGGACTTCTCCAAATCACTACCAGAGTACTGCGCTTTAAGTGAGATGGCCCTGCACCTCTAGCCACTTGCCTGTGTTACCAGTCCAGAGGCTTCTCTAGCTACTTGCCTTTGTTACCAGCCCTGAGGGTCCTTCAGCTACATGCCTGTGTTACCGGCCCTGAGGCTCCTCCAGCTACTTTCCTGCGTTACCAGCCCTAAGCCTCCTTCAGCTACTCGTCTATGTTACCAGCACTGAGGCTCCTCCAGCTACTTGCCTGTGTTACCAGCCCTAAGCCTCCCCCAGCTACTCGCCTGTGTTACCATGTGTTACCAGCCCTAAGCCTCCCCCAGCTACTCGCCTGTGTTACCATGTGTTACCAGCCCTAAGCCTCCTCCAGGTACTTCCCTGTGTTACCAGCCCTAAGCCTCCTCCAGGTACTTCCCTGTGTTACCAGCCCTAAGCCTCCTTCAGCTACTCGCCTGTGTTTCCAGCCCTGAGGTTCCTTCAGTCCTTGCATGTGTTACCAGACCTAAACCTCCCCCAGCTACTCGCCTGTGTTACCATGTCTTACCAGCCCAAGCCTCCTCCAGGTACTTTCCTGTGTTTTCAGCTCTGAGGCTCCTTCAGCTACTTGCTTTTGTTACTAGCCCTGAGCCTCCTCCAGCTACTTGTCTGTGTTACAAGGTCTGAGGCTCCTTCAGCTACTCACCTGTGTGACCAGCCCTAACCTTCCTTCAGCTACTCACCTGTGTTACCAACCCTAAGGCCTCTAAGCTGCTCATCTGTGTTACCAGCCCTAAGCCTCCTCCCGCTACTCGCCTGTGTTACCAGCCCCGAGAGCTCTTTTAGCTACTCTCTTGTGCCACTAGCCCTAAGCCTCCTCCAGCTACTCACCCGTGTTACTAGCCCTGAAGCTCCTTCAGCCATTCACCTGTGTTACCAAACCTAGCCTGAACTTCACTGTGAGGGATGCTGAAAATAAGCAGAAGAAATTGTGTGTGAATTGTACTGTTTATGGAAGTAGTGATTTTTCCATAGTCACTGTTACTATAGAGCGTTATAGAGAATGTGCTGTGCTGTGCTGAGCTGTGCTGTGCTGAGCTGAGCTGTGCTGTGCTGAGCTGTGCTGAGCTGAGCTGTGCTGTGCTGAGCTGTGCTGTGCTGAGCTGTGCTGTGCTGAGCTGTGCTGTGCTGATCTGAGCTGTGCTGAGCTGTGCTGTGCTGAGCTGTGCTGAGCTGTGCTGTGCTGAGCTGTGCTGAGCTGTGCTGTGCTGAGCTGTGCTGAGCTGTGCTGTGCTGTGCTGTGCTGAGCTGTGCTGAGCTGTGCTGTGCTGAGCTGTGCTGTGCTGAGCTGTGCTGAGCTGTGCTGAGCTGAGCTGTGCTGAGCTGTGCTGTGCTGAGTTGAGCTGTGCTGTGCTGTGCTGAGCTGTGCTGTGCTGATCTGAGCTGTGCTGAGCTGTGCTGTGCTGAGCTGTGCTGAGCTGTGCTGTGCTGAGCTGTGCTGAGCTGTGCTGTGCTGAGCTGAGCTGTGCTGAGCTGTGCTGTGCTGAGCTGTGCTGTGCTGAGCTGAGCTGTGCTGTGCTGTTCTATGCTGTGCTGTTCTATGCTGTGCTGTGCTGAGCTGCGCTGTACTTTTTCCTTATGCCCTGACTGAGCTGCAGACATTGCTTTGAGAAACTCCTATTTGCACAGCTTCATAATTTAGTAACATTGCTCCATGATGTCTGTATAATCTTTGTTATTCTGACCCTGTTTACATTGTTAATCCTACTCTGTAGCTATTTAGTACATTTCATGTTACAATTACCCTCTGTCTCTTCATTTGACTGATCTCCAGTTTTGTTACACTTGGCATCTATGAACAGGATCGGACATGTCAGACAATAGTGATAGGAATGGTACAATAGCAGCCGCAACTAGGAAGCCTAACACCCCACCACCACACAATAATGTCCCCATTATTATTTGTGCGATTCCTGCTGCAACAACCCACGTACACGGCATCAGGTCAAGATTTGGATGATTGGATATAGAGATTTCGGGCCTGATCCAATCATATGGAATCCCCTTTCGACCACAATCCACCTTGTTAAAGGCTGCCAATACCTTGGAGGGGCAACACGATATCTGATAATCTTGCACTATTCAGAAGAAAAAGGGAGGAAGAAGGGAAAATAGCATGTACCCCATCTCCTCCTGAACCATACCAGGCCACATGCCCTCAACAAGGAAAGCATTGTTTTGTTTCCATGTTGATGAGAACAAAGGCTTCTTCCAAACAACCATGGCACAGTGGTTGTGGTGGTCTTTGGGTAGGAGGCTTATGGAAACCTAGAATAATAAGGAGGCTCCCAAATACCGGCATCCCCCTTAAATGAATGGGTACCCAGACTCATTCACATATAACAATACACATAAAAATATGGAAAAAAGTCACTCACTTTTTGGCATGTCTTTATTAGAAAAATAAAACAAAACAATGCCCTACAATATAAAATGTATAGCCAATCATGTGTATCACCCTCCAGGTTAGTCAGATAGTTTTTGTTAGGTAGAGCCTGAGTAGCAGCCTGGAGATGAGTCAGTCTGGGAGTGAGGTAGTGAGGCATCTCAGGAAGGGCTGGGAGGTTCTAGCAGGTCAGGGCTTCTGGAGCCCTCCCACCTCTCCAGTAACCTAAGAGCTTTCTGGAAGAGGGGCGGAGGAAGGGGTCTGCAGATTTTCCCAGATCTGCATGTTTGAGGGACTCTAGCCAATCCCCTGGCAAGAGGCTGAGGAAGAGTGTCGGGTGGAATATGGAGTGAGGAGCTAAAGTTTGGAGCTTGGCAGCCCCAGGGAGAGGGCCTACCTATGGGCAGTTTCTGGAAAAGAGGATCTCCATTGCACCACCATCTCCTAGGGAGGACATCCTGAGCAGCCGAGAAGGAGCCAGCCCAGTGAAACTCCAGAAGGCAACCATCAACCCACCAAGATAACAGGAAAGGAGAGTGTGAGTACTCTTTCACTACCTGGGCCAGATAAGGGGAGAGGTCAGGTGAAAAACCCAACTAGCTTCTCATTCAGGACTGCTGCTTTAAATTAGCAATCCCAGGGATACCCTCAAAGCAGCTGGGTGAAGAGAAGAATTCATCCAGGGTCTGAGGAGGTACATCGAAGGGGTAGCACCCCTTAAAGAGAGACTGTTGCTGTCCACATTTCTGAATATAGTTGCTAAGGAGAGCGTCCTCACGTTCTATAGTACCTTGGGCATCCCATATAACCCTAGACCCCATCCAAGATATATATATATATATATATATATATACTGTATATACACATACACACTCACCGACTGCTTTATTATGTACACCAGTTCAATTGCTTGGTAATACAAATTGCTAAACAGCCAATCACGTGACAGAAACTCAATGCATTTAGGCATCTGGATGTGGTTAAGACGACTTGCTGAAGTTCAAACCAAGTATCAGAATTGGGAAGAAAGGGGATTTAAGTGACTTTGAACATGGCATGCTTGTTGATGCCAGACGGTCTGGTCTGAGTATTTCAAAAACTGCTGATCTACTGGGATTTTCACGCACAACCATCTCTAGGGTTTACAGAGAATGGTCCAAAAAAGTATCCAGTGAGTGGCAGTTATTTGGATGAGAATACCTTGTTGATGTCAGAGGTCAGAGGAGAATGGGCAGACAACGGGTTTGAGATGATAGAAAGGTAACAGTAACTTATGTCAATATTGACCAAAATCTCTGAGGAATGTTTTGAACACCTTGTTGAATCTATGCCACGAAGAATGAAGGCTGTTTTCAAGGCAAAAGGGGTTCCAACCCGGGACTAGCAAGGTGTACCTAATAAAGTGGCCTGTGAGTATCTATCTATCTCCCAACTATCTATCTATCTATCTATCTATCTATCTATAATATATAATCTATCTATCCATCTATAATCTATCCATCTATAATCTATAATCTATCTATCCATCTATAATCTATCTATCTATCCATCTATAATCTATCCGTCCCTCCGTCTGTCTACACATACACACACATACACCCAGAAGCTATGGGCAACAACAGTAAACTACTATATTAAGCAACACTTCCCTAATCTCTGCTTCTGGTCTGGATTAGGAGCAGTTCCTCCATGATGGGGGCATGTGATCTCAGCTCCTCTCTCTCTCTCTCTCTCTCTCTCTCTCTCTCTCTCTCTGTCTGCACTTCTTTCCTCTGGGGTTTCTAACCCAGCCACACAGTGACAGAAGGTAATGTATATAATAACTCTGTGACATTCGGCAGTACAGCCTCTTAAAAATACAGACAGTGAAGGGCAGCAGATCTTTATAAATGTATTAACCAAATGATAAGACAATGAGGTAATGTACATAGCATGTGTCAGTCATGAGATGTGGTACAACAAAATACATACAGTAAAATAAGTGGCATGAAAAGATTCACTGATTGATCCTTTGTAGAATTAATGACAATTCATTTTCCAGTCTGAAGAGGAATTTCGATGTGGTCTACCATCCTGTTGGGTAACCAGAATGAGCTCCTATTACATCTGGGAGTCACTGTCACCAACCCCATCACCAGGAGAAGAGAGGATTTGTGCTGGGAGGGAAGATTTTGGGGGTAAGGGTAGAAGAGGATTTGTGCTGGGAAGGGGGATTGGGGAAGAGACATGTGCTGGGATGGATGATTTGGGGATGAAGGTCAGAAGATTTGTCCTGGGAGGGGTAATTGGGGAGGGGAAGGGATATATGCAGGAATGAGTGTTTGGAGAGGGGATTTGGTCTGGCATGATGGGATGGGGGATTTGGGATGGGGGGAATTGTGCTGGAAGGGGAGATGGGGAGGGCAGGAGATTTGTACTGGGAGGCAGGCTTGGGGGGAACAAAAATTAGTGTTGGGAGGAGTATTTTAGCAGAGGGGGGCATTTTTACTGGAAGGGAGGAATCTCTTTGTGCAAGTTGGGAGGGTGGAGGTGGGAGGATTTTTGCATTTTTGATTGGGGAGAATTTTGGCTTTTAAGGAGAACATATGCCCTGACCCTTGCACTTGGCATCTTACAGGTGCCTGCATTCTATATACTATATTGAGCTGATTGTAGCCCTATTAGTGCATTTGCAACAGAAACAATTGAGTACTGTCCTTGATGCTTTTTTATTTTGAACTAAAAAGGACTTCATGGACCTTGAATAATGGGATACACCCCAAAAACGTGTCCTGAAAAACAGTGTGTAGTGCAAAGAAGAAAAGTATCATGGACAATACTCAATTGTTTCTGTATTTTCTTTATTGTATATTACATACTTACAATGTTTATATTGTCTCAACAGTTGCTGGTTTCTACGTAGTCCCTGAGTATTTTAATGAATTTCTTCTGTATGGTAAGCTCAAAATGCCAGCTGTCTGACTATTTTCAGTGTGCACCAAAGCATATGTAATGGTAGCATTTCATTAAAAAAATAAATAAATAAATAAATATATATATATATGTGCTGAGGTTTATACATGTCTTTGAGCAGGGGCGGACTGACAACTCATGGGGCCCCCGGGCAATAGGGGATCATGGGGCCCCTGTGTCCTCACCCACACTCAAACCACACCCAAAAAATCCTATTAAAGGTTCTAGGGGCATCTCATGGGGCCCCCTACTGACCCTGGGCCCAGTGCCCGAATGCCCAAATAGTCAGTCCGCCCCTGTCTTTGAGACTTGAGCGTGTCACAGCAACTAAAGCATATTTGATTGGTACAAGGAGACTCAGGTTTTATTTAACCAATGTTCCAATGTTCGCCACATTATTTCTCTTCCTCGGGTGCCCCAGGTTTACAAACCTAGCAGCACCCCTGTTGTTGAGTCCACATATTTATGCAGATTTACCCCACATTTGCCTTATTTATTAATTACATACCTCCAGGGGCGGACTGACCATTCGAGCACTCGGGCACTGCCCGAGGGCCCGAGGTCAGTGGGGGGCCCCATGAAATGCCCCTGGTACCTTTTATAGGCTTTTTTGGTTGTGCTTTGAGTGTGGGCAAGGACACAGGGGCCCCATGATCCCCTATTGCCCGGGGGCCCCATGAGTTGTCAGTCCGCTCCTGCATACCTCCCAACTTTTTGAGATAGGAACGAGGGACACCTATTAGCAAAAGTATATAGGCATAGGACACATTCCCTGCCACAGGGGAAGGATTAAAGGAGAATTATACAAAAAGATATTAGTTAACCCCACAAGTGCTTTTTTATAACCACTACTATTTCTTTATACTGGTTTTTGAAACTTAAAAATGCAGCAATTTCGAAATTGGAAAAAAGGTTTGGAACAGGGAAACACATTTGGAATGATAAATAGTGCGTTTTATAGACAACTATGTAGATTAGGTCAAAATGAGGGAAAAATAAAGAGGAAAAAGGGGCAGAGGGACTTTGTTTCAAATCAGGGACAGTTCCTCAAAATCAGGGACAGTTGTGAGCTATGAATTATCATTCACCAACACTTAAAGTGGAGCTCCACCCAAAAGGGGAAGTTCCGCTTTAAGGACTTCTCCCCCAATCCCCATTAAGGATTGGCACCTTTGGAGCACGGGAGGGGAGTGGGTACCCGAATTCGACAGGTACCCGCTCCCATTTCCGGTCCGATCGCCTAGGCCAGGGGTAGGCAAACTGTGGCCCTCCAGCTGTTGTAGAACTTCAAGTGCCATCATGCCTCTACGAGTCATGATGCAACTGTCAGCCTTTCAGTGCCTCATGGGACATGTAGTTCCATCACAGCTGGAGGGCCCCAGTTGCCCACCACTGGCCTAGGCGATCGGAAACAAAAGGTGTCCTCCCTCCCTTCCTGTAGTCTTTTGGGACATGTGACAGGTCCCAGAAGACTAAAAGACCATTCATGAAGCGCAGCACTACTCGCGCATGCGCAGTGGGTACTCGGCTGTGAAGCCACAAGCTATCACAGCCGGGTGCCCACACTGAAGATGCTGGCCTCCTGGAATCCAGGACGGCCGGTGAAACGGGCTGCGGGGGACACACCACGGGACCGAGGGACAGGTAAGTGGCTGTTTTTTAAAAGTCAGCAGCTACAGTTTTTGTAGCTGCTGACTTTTATTTTTTGACAGGTGAGTGGAACTCCGCTTTAACCCTCAACACTGACCGCTTGACCTTATGAGGCTGACCATGGAAAAAACCAAGCAGGCACATGCCTATATTCACTTAATATTTCTGATTGCCCCCTGCAGTCAATACATGGCGCATAAGCCTGCTCACACTTATTCAACCATGACTTCCATGTTTTCTATTTTAATTAAATTTCCAAGTTTCTATCTGTATCTTGTTTCAATTATCTAAAGAGTAGCTGAACAAAGTAAAATGAGGATGTAAATCACATTTGGCTGGTTTTATCTCTTCTTTAGTTTTATGAAGAGATAATACCACATTCTATGCTCTCCAACTCGCCTCGAAAATGTCCCATTATCTATAACAGCTGGACGTTCACTTATGAAAAGATGACTGATTTCCAGTGGGCGAGATAGACTCCTATACTGAAGGGCCCTCCACACTCCGTAACGTAATAAATTCAGCCACTTCTAATTTCCATATTTCCTATAGCATGAAAAGCACTCCCCGTCTGTGAAGTATAATGAGGATAAAAACACTAGGAAAATCAGGCAAGTCGCAACTGATTACATCAGGCCAAACTGAACACTACTTAGAAAAGTTATATAACTTTGAACAAAAAAAAGATGTACATTTTATGTACATTGTAGGCATTATACGTCTATATTCCTTACCGTGACCATGTGCTTTGCTCATGCAAGGTAAAACAATCAGTTCAGGTTTTGTTGACCTCCCCACCACCTTTCCTGTGCTCCTGCACCACCTTGTTCACCTGCATGAATGAAGAAACTGTGCACGTTCCAAGCTGATCTAGTCAGAGATTATACATAGCTTAGGACTTGCTACTTGTCCCTATCTGATGGCACTCAGGCCTGAGGATTGGCCATTAAGGGAACCTCATGCTGCATGATGGAAGAAAGAGGAATGAATCATATTCCTCCCCTTTTCCCAGATGTTTTGAGCCATTCACATCACTGTAGTGGGCCAGTGAAGCTTAACATAGCTTAGAAAGTTTTCCTTGTCCCTATCTGATGGCGCTCAGGCCTGATGGTTGGCCATTAAGGGAACCTCGTGCTGCATGATGGAAGAAAGAGGAATGAATCATATTCCTCCCCTTTTCCCAGATGTTTTGAGCCATTCACATCACTGTGGTGGGCCAGTGAAGCTTACACATAGCTTAGAAAGTTTTCCTTGTCCCTAGCTGATGGCACTTGGACCTGATGGTTGGCCATTAAGGGAACCTGTTACTGCATGATGGAAGGAAGAGGACTGAGTTACATGCTCCCCTATTTCCAGACATTCTGAGCATTGTACATCACTGTGGTGGGCCAATGAAGCAACAGAGTGGAGGCAACATGAATATAAGCAATTAAGTGAACATGTTGCATTGACCCTATTAAAACTGCTAGGAACCTGATTTTATATTTATTCTATTGATTTGTTAGTTTCTGAGTCACTGACCCTAAACAAGTAAGTGTTACAGGATTATCGGTGATCTGAGTGTGAGGTATGACAAAGATGCATCCGGCAGTGTCTATATCAAGAGGAGAGCAGAAAAGACATGTTGTTCACTTGCCCATTCTGAGTTTAATGGGTAGAACCAAAATAAATCACATTATACAGATAATGACTTTCTTTATAGTGACAGCGCAGGCCAGATGGTAAAGCGCATCAATTTGTGTTAGCCAATTACCATTACTAACATATAGGATAATAAACAAAGAAAATGAGTGTCAGAACAAACACAAAACTGAACAAAGATAACGTAAACCAAGTGTGATTAACCTGTATCAAAGAAGAACAGAAAACACAAGTTGCCCACTTGCTCATTCTGAATCCTTCCTTCTAGCTGCAACCTAGTAATAGCATTACTGGGAGATTTATTAATTTACTTGCTACATAAGAATATCAAGAAATTTGTAGAAAAGTCAAAAGTCCTTATCTACTTACATGTTAAAACTCAAAATATCCAAAGCAGAGAATCAGGATAAAAGTAAGGCAACTAGCATTTGAAGCAGTAATGGTCAGCAGTGGAGACCTCCATATTTTCCTATGTCAAATTTCCCTTCCAGTTTCTTTGTCTATTATCAGGCCAACGTTTGTAGAAATCTGACCACCACACCAGGGGCGGACTGACAACTCATGGGGCCCCTGGGCAATAGAGGATCATGGGGTCCCTATGTCCTTGCCCAAACTCTAAAAAAGGTACCAGGGGCATCTCATGGGGCCCCCTACTGACCCCCCGGGCAATAGGGGATCATGGGCCCCTGTGTCCTTGCCCAAACTCAAAAAAAGCCTATGAAAAAGGTACCAGGGGCATCTCATGGGGCCCCCTACTGACCCCAGGCCCTCAGGCAGTGCCCGAATTTTCAAATGGTCAGGCCGCCCCTGCACCACACCAATGTAAGCTTGTTGGACATCCTATTCCAAAGCTATTCCATTAATATAGAGCTGTCCACCTCTTTGCATTTACTGTATAACAGCCTACACTCTTTTAGGAAGGCTTTCCACAAGATTTTGGAATGTGTCTGTAGGAATTTGTGTTCATTCAAAAGAGCATTGGTGAGCTCAGGTGTTGATGTTGGATGTTGGGAAGACCTGGTTGTTATTGTGGAGAAACTCATGTGTCTCTTTACAGGCTGCTTGAGTTTCTCCACACCAAACTGGTCAAACCATGTCTTTATGGAGATGGTTTTACTGTTGAGCAGGTACAGAAAAGGATCTTGCCCAAACTGTTACCACAGGAATGGAAGTGGACAATGTTCTAAGATGTCTTTGTATGTTGTAGAAGTAACAGTACCCTTCATTGGAAACATCTACTTCTGAACTCAATAATTTGAAGGATTGTTAAAATACGTTTGGCCATATTGTTTTTGTGCTAATGTTCCTAAGTCAGGCAATCCTGACATTTGAGCACACTTGGATCCTTCACTCTTCTGCTTGGATTGGATTTTGCAGTAGCATCTGTATTCAATGTCATATAGGTATATACAGAGGAAAGGGGAATCCGTATATTGTGTGGTGAGAAGTGAGTTTTTATCTATTGTAGGGAAGTAGTATTTCTTGTATATCAATTTTTGTATTTTTGTGATTCTGTAGGAAGCAGTGGGCTGCAGCCAATTTAGCTTTACCTCAGTAAAAGTGTTCTTTACACATGGAGTATATTTTGTCTGCTACTTGTTATTTGAGTTTGCTACAGCAGGGTGTGCTGGAGAGGCGACATTCTGTGTTACGAATGTTTAATGTCCCAGCCTGGGCTTTGCGGCCTGGTGATGCATGATGGGAAACTTGTTAAATATTTGTGACTCTTAATGCTCTGCCTCTTTCCTCTTGGACTTTTCCCTGGTGAAGAACTGCTTTTGTCATGGTTTTGTGGCCTAGGGATTGGAGTGATGCAGGGATCTCCCTTCCTGGTGGTATTCCTGAAGACACAAACCACTGGAGGCTAAGGCCACTGGCACATGTGTCCGTGCAGCTGCAGTGCATCCCTCCCAGTGTTTTAGTGCACCTAGGAGGGATAGGTGTAGCAACCAGACCTGCTGCAGGCAACCCATCAAAGTCTATGGCAGGCTACGGCTGGATGGGGCTAAATGGTGTACTGAGTGGTATCAATATCTAGGGCCCTATGCATTCAGGATCATGGTCCTCCTGCATTCTGGAACCCAGTCCCTGACTGGACTGGATTCTATCGCTAGCACCACTGGGTACAGTATTCAGCCCTGTCCAGCCACAGCCTGTCAAAGTTAATGCAGCGGGGATAGATGCTGTGCCTGTCTCTCCCAGGCACACTAAAGTGAGGAAAAGGATGTACTCCAGCTGCTTGGCCTGGTGTGCAAGGGGCCTAAAGAGTGCTGGCCAAGAGAAAGCAACTACTGCTTCTGCAAGAGAGTTGACGCTTGACCGGCAGAGTATGAAGCACCACATGTACCTTCTCAGCTCTCCTGACTTAAAATTCCAGGATTCAGATTCCACTAGAACCTTGAACCCCTGAACTAGAACCCTGTGGGTATCTAGCCAGCATAGTCTGAGTACAGAAGGTACAGATACTTGGTCAGAAATGAGAGATTCAGAAGGGAGTAGAGCCTATTATCGTATTCGAGACCAACCTTGTTTTAGGGCAGGGGCGGACTGACCATTCGAGCACTAGGGCACTGCCCAAGGGCCAGGGGTCAGTAGGGGGCCCCATGAAATGCCTCCGGTACCTTTTATAGGCTTTTTTGGGTGTGCTTTGAGTGTGGGCAAGGACACAGGGGCCCCATGATCCCTTATTGCCCGGGGGCCCAATGAGTTGTCAGTCCGCCCCTGTTTTAGGGGATATCCTAATCTGCACCTCATCTTACCTCCTACAGTATATTACATTGTGCAAAAAGCGTGTTCTTGTTTTGAACTTACTAAAGTGACCGACACCCATGGCACACCTGAGATTGAATGTACCTTGTCATATAAGAATACTTAGGACATTCGTAATGTAGCTGTTGGTCACTTGGAAGTCAATATTCTTGTAGATCAATAGCAATGCGCTGTTTTATTGTTTAATAAACAGGTGTTTTATCTACACATCCTCTTTTAGTACAATTTCCTCTCACTACTAGGGGACAGTGGCAGGAATTCCGTAATAGCTTCAAGGTGTGGGTTTAATAGGTTTTCGTTCTGGAATGAGTAGGGAATGGATAAACTCTGTTGTTTTTTGTTCATCCTCTGTGTCCTTTTTGAGAGATTTCCCTTCATTTCCTATTCTGTAGACCAGCCATTTTTAACCAGGGTTCCATGGAACCTAGGGTTCCCAAAGGGTTGGATAGGGGTTCCATGAGTTATTGCCAACTCCCAGGTGATGATGCCTGCATAGGTCCAGGTCCAACACCATTTTGCAGAGCCAGCAGCATGACTGCAGGAGTGTCATTCTGGCCACCTTTTGAAAGAGGAGCATTCTTCCCACCTACCACCACCAATATAAGGGCCATTTTCCCAATGGCCCCGATGGACTAACAGTACCAGGGATTCCCTGAGATCTGAAAATTATTTCAAGGGTTCCTCTGAGGTGAAGCGGCTCAGAAAGGTTACTGTAGACACAACAGCAAATGAGAGAAAGTCTTTAACCACAAGCCTACAGGGCACTTATACCCCCTTCCTGCCTACAGGGCACCTATACCCCCTTCCTGCCTACAGGGCACTTATACCCCCTTCCTGCCCAGGCCAATTTCCAGCTTTCAGTGCTGGCACACTTTGAATGACAATTGCGTGGTCATGCAACACTGTACCCCTATGAAATTTTTATCATTTTTTTGAGACAGATAAACTTTCTTTTGGTGGTATTTAATCACCTCTGGCATTTTCATTTTTTCTTAAACAAACCAAAAAACACTGAAAATTTAAAAAAAAAAATGTTTTCTTAGACAATTTTGTAAATAAGTGATTTTTCTCCTTCACTGATGTGCGCTAAGGAGGCTGCAGTGATGGGCACTGATAGGCTGCACTGATGGACACTGATAGGTGGCACTGATGGGCACTGATGAGGAGGCACTGGTAGGTTGCACTGATGGGCATTGACAGGCATCACTGATGGGCACTGAAAGGCAGCACTGATACATGACACTGATATATGGCACTGATAGGTGGCACTGATAGGCAGCACTGACTGGCACTGATAGGCAGCACTGACTGGCACTGATAGGCGGCACTGACTGGCACTGATAGGTGGCACTGACTGGCAGCACTGATAGGTGGCACTGACTGGCACTGATGGGTGACATTGAAAGGCAGCTCAGATGGGCACTGATATGTGGCATTGATGTGCACTGGTATGCACTGATATGTAGCATTGATGTGGCACTGATGGGCACTGGCATGTGGCACTGATGAGCACTGACAGGTGGCACTTCTGGGGCCACACTGATCATCAGGGCACACTGATCATCAGTGCCCTAATGATCAGTGTACATGTCCCCTCCGCGGAAAGCCGATTACTGGCTCTCCTCTGTCAGCGTGACAGCTCGTGAGGATAACCGGCATTTCCGTGTTTACATGTGATCAGCTGTGATTGGACACAGCTGATCAGATGACCGAGCCGACATCTTCGGCTCTTTCCGTGATCCGCTGTGTCCGATCGCCGCACTGCATGCTCCCTGAGCCGCGCATGCGCAGTGAGAATGGTAGGACGTCATATGACGTCCTATCAGAACGAGAGAACCACCTTGCGCCCGTCATTGTACTATAGGGCGGGCGGGAGGTGGTTAAAGTAAAGAGAATAAACAATTATCAGAACAAATATTCCCATTGAAAAATTGTCTTTCAGCTACAGGGTGGAATAGTTCTCCACAATGAAATGTATATCCTCTTCAGACAGGGTGTATTTCTTGAGGTGCATTGGGTGAAGCAACTACAAGGACCATAATGTCAATGGGCAACCATAAAGCTGAACATTGGGATAGACAATTATTGTCTAAATAGGAGTCATGTGTATTCTTACTTGAATCTTGGTGTGTTTTGTGTATTTCTTCCAGATCTGTGCAGTAATCCAGTAGAAGACTTTACCTTAGAATAGGAGCTTCCTGTAATAAAGACCACTCACTGCTGCCCTCTCTATGTGCAAGGTGACTGGTCTTGCCTCCGCCCCTTCCTGCAGTTTCCAACAGACAGCCTAGTGTGGGTGGAGCTGCTGGGTCCCTACCAGAGCTCTGTCATGACTGGGCTTAGCAAAAATAAAAATTTTCAGTCTTTTGTTTTACTGGCGCAAGCTTGCTCATAAAAGATTTATAAATTATATCTACTTTATTTAGCTTTACCTGCTGCCTCATTAACTACCTTACACACTGGGGTTGATTTACTAAAGGCAAATAAGCTGGTAGGCAGGTGCAGTCTATTTTCTCCACTGCAGGTGGCACTCAACCACAGCGGTACTGCAGAGGGAAAGGAAGTCAAGAGGAAAATATTTCTCTATGGTTTTCTGGATCATTGGGGAAGCGATCTGGTTGAATGTTGCCACCCCATGTGACTCTGGTGGCCATCTTGGATCAGGCAGAGTCTATTTGAGACCCTGACTCCCAGGCTTGGTTTGCATTTTTGCAGCGGACAGGACAGGGACAGATTACCCATCTGTCAGGGAGAGTGAATAGTGGTAGGGAAAGGATGAGTAGGGACAGGACAGGAGCATGCTATCGTTCCTAGGAATCCTTTCCCATTGGACTCAGACTGGTGAGGTTGAATTGCATACTGTGGGACATATGCTGTCAGTGTATCAGAACCTGCTCCGTGCATTTTTGCACAGAACTGTATTTCCTGCCAAGAGCCTCCCCACTGAGCTGTTCCTTCGATACAAGTTTGCTGGGGTGGATGAGTCTGGCTGCCAAACTCATCCACCTTACTAACCATTCTATATCTGCCATCCCTCTCTGCCAATCCCTCCACTGGCCTCCACTCAGTGTCCTCCACCCCTCTCTGCCAATCCCTCCACAGGCCTCCACTCAATGTCCTCCACCCCTCTCTGCCAATCCCTTCACTGGTCTTCACTCAATGTCATCCACCCCTCTCTGCCAATCCCTCCACTGGCCTCTACTCAATGTCCTCCACCACTCTCTGCCAATCCCTCCACTGTCCTTCACTCAATGTCATCCACCCCTCTCTGCCAATCCCTCCACTGGCCTCCACTCAATGTCCTCCACCCCTCTCTGTCAATCCCTCCACTGGCCTCCACGCAGTGTCCTCCACCCCTCTCTGCCAATCCCTCCACTGGCCTCCACACAGTGTCCTCCATCCCTCTCTGCCAATCCCTCCACTGGCCTCCACACAGTGTCCTCCACCCCTCTCTGCCAATCCCTCCACTGGCCTCCACACAGTGTCCTCCACCCCTCTCTGCCAATCCCTCCTCTGGCTTCCCATTGCCCAACGAATAAAATTCAAAACATTAACAATAACGTATAAAGCCATTTATAACTCTGCCCCAAATTACATCACCAATCTTGTGTCCAAATATCACCCAAACCATCCTCTCCACTCCCATGACCTTCTGCTCTCTAGCTCCCTTGTCTCCTCCTCCCACGCTCATCTCTAGGACTTCTCCAGAGCCTCCCTCATCCTCTGGAACTCTCTACAACAATCTTTCCGACCTTCACTCTATCATGAATGCTTCAGCCAGACTCATTCACCTTACTAACCGTTCCATATCTGCCATCTCTCTCTGCCAATCCCTCCACTGACTTCCCATTGCCCAAACCATCCTCCCACGACCTCCTTCTCTCTAGCTCCCTTGTCTCCTCCTTGCAAGCTCGTCTCCAGGACTTCTCCAGAGCTTCCCCCATCCTCTGGAACTCGCTACCCCAATCTATCAGACTATCGCCTACTCTGCCCTCTTTTAGGCGATCTTTGAAAACCTATCTCTTCAGGAAAGCCTATCCCACCTTCAGATAGTAATGGAATCTTCTATTCCTCTTATTAGTTCACCCTCCACAGTTATTGCCTTTTGTACCAATCAGTCCCTCCCTCTTAGATTGTAAGCTCCAAGGATCAGGGCCCTCCTAACCCTCTTGTATTGAACTGTATTGTTGCTGTATTGTCTCCCATTATATTGTAAAGTGCTGAGCAAACTGTCGGCGCCATAAATCCTGTATAATAATATAATAATTGTAACCAGACCCAGTGTGTTCGCTACCGCCGCACCACGCTGGACCTACCCACAGGCTGTTTACTTTGCAGGGGAAGTTGCAAGAGCTTTCCCCAGAGCTTAGTCAGTGGGGGGAAATTTCACTTTGCAAAGAATACCGAATTACGTGCAAGAAAAATAAAGAAGAAGCAGAATTTCTGCTTACACTATTGGATGATGGAAGTCAACAGAGCCTCACCTCAATCACTAAGTTCTTTGGAAAATTCCTTTGCAGTTTTCAACTTCCCTTGCAAAGTGCCTTTAGTAAATCAACCCCAATGTCTCCAAGCGTCTGAATCTGCATAACATCCAGGGGTGTCCCTAGGGTTGGTGTCACCTGGTTCAGTAACACTCGGTGACACCCACTCCGATCCCCGCAGAATGGATCAGATCTGCGGATTGAGCATTATGGATGGGAGTCCGATCCATTATCCTCAATCCGCAGAACCGATCCATCCTGCGGGGATTGTTGGCTTTCTTTACAACTTACCTTTTTGTGGAGCGGGTCCGGTGTCACCCCATATAGGTTCCATGCTGACGATCCCCGCAGGATGGTTCGGATCTGCGGATTGAGCATAATGGATCGGAGTCTGATCCATTTTGCTCCCCAATCCGCAGATCCCATTCATCCTGTGGGGATCGTCGGCATGCAACCTATACGGGGTGACACCGGACCCGCTCCACAAAAAGGTAAGTTGTAAAGAAAGCCGACGATCCCCACAGGATGGATGGGATCTGCGGATTGGAGAGCAAAATGGATTGGACTCCGATCCATTATGCTCAATCCGCAGATCCGAACCATCCTGCGGGGATCGTTGGCATGCAAACTATACGGGGTGAGATCAGACCCGCTCCACAAAAAGGTAAGTTGTAAAGAAAGCTGACGATCCCCACAGGATAGATCCGATCCATCCTGCGGGGATCGTCGGCTTTCTTTACAACTTACTTTTTCGTGGAGCGGGTCCGATGTCACCCCGTGCGGTCGGTGTCACCCGGTGTGAGCCGCACCCCCACCTGCCTCGGGACGCCTCTGATAACATCATCAAATAACAAAGGTCTGTTAGAGCCAGGGGCGGACTGACCATTTGGAAACTCGGGCACTGCCCGAGGGCCCGGGGTCAGTAGGGGGCCCCATGAGATGCCCCTGGTACCTTTTTCATAGGCTTTTTTGAGTTTGGGCAAGGACACAGGGGCCCCATGATCCCCTATTGCCCGGGGGCCCCATGAGTTGTCAGCCCCCCCCTGGTTAGAACGCATACTTTCATAGGTTACATTTTAATAAACCAAAAATAAATGGCTCCCTGCGGCAAGGAAAAAGTGACAGGTACACTTTAGGATTTTTCAAGCAAGGTTTTGCTAAGGTTTCGCTTTCCCCCCCAACCTTAGCTCCACGGCAATATTTAAAATACTATTTTCAGACTCGGAATTTATCAGAAGTTCTGTCCATACATAAACACGTTTCCATCAAGTGTTCCCATCTCTGCTCTGGATTTATGCTTCTAATAATTTCTTCCACCGAGAGATAAACCATTTCTCAGCGCACGTCACGTCTGACAGTCAGGCAAATGCCTTTGATTAAAATGTTTTCCTATTTCCAACTGCTAAAGAAGAATGACCTCAGAAGATGTGTCAATGCAGTTATCACAGCGATGCACTTGAAATACGAAGCTGTTAAAGTTACTAAATGCAACACAATTAGTAGTAAAGGCTGATTCACACGTGAAGTTGGGAGGCAGCTGAGCTGTGCTTTTACCATCCCCAACTCTCTGGCTGAAGAAAAAAAAAAATGCTGAATGTGTATACCCAGCTTAACTGCTAAACCTGGAGCAGAACTTTAACCACGTTAACCCCAGATGCCTAGCGCATGCAAATATGCGGCCTCTTGACGTCTGGGCCTTGACGCCGAGCGGCTGCATATGTGCGTGCCATTAAAAAATACATATGTGCTGAGAGCGCGCGCCCTTCGCATTCCCAGCACGTGTCCGTGACTCACGGAAAGGTCCCGATGTCCCCTTGCGATCGGGACCTTTTCCAATCATGTGACTCTCCGTCACGGTGGTCACATGACCCTAAAACCCTGCCCGCCTCTCGAAACTCTTAACCTCCCTGGCGGTATGATTATTTCAGATTTTTGGTGCTGAAAGCGGTACCATTATTTTGCATGGAAATATGTAGTTTTTTTATTGTAGGCCTGTAATTTTTAGGAATAACTCACTGAAATCTGTCCGAACAAGAGTCTAGTAAACATCCCGGGGATGATAAAACTTGAAACACGAAATCATAAATTATAATTTAATAAATAATCATAAAAAATAATAATATAATAATAATAAATGTAATTCAATAATATAATCAAACCAAAAACACTGAAATGTGAAATATAGCGCCAAGTTCGCACATCACTGAGCAAAGTCGCAGAATCGTTTTCAGTGTCTGATGAGGAATTTCCCCCACGAATCATTATCACTCAATTCTGCAAGTAGTTCTGATTTACTATCGCTGTTCTCTAGCCGGTCTAAAACCGCTTTTGACCTAAAGGGACCCTTTTTGGACGCCATGGACGTTTCTCAGTTTCCAGGCAGAAAGAACAGTAAAAATGCAGACAGGGGACAGGACAAAGCACTCGGGACAAAATGTATGTGAAATGGTTTGAAACAGCAATGTTATACTATGTAAAATTTGTTTGGAAAAAAATGACATTTTTAAAACTTTTCAAATTTCCCGCCGCCGGCGGCGCCCGTACGTCCCGACGTCACAGGGACCGGAACACAGAAGCCGGATGCCGGCATCGGCCGGAGGAGGACGCTGCAGGAGACACATCGTGGGAGCGCAAGACAAGGTAAGCTCTGCAGGAAATCCCTGAGCAACGCCGCATGGTAAGCCCGAGTGTAGATCGGGGTTACCGCTTTTGGTACAGAAACTTTACCCCGAACTACACTCGGGATTACCGCTAAGGAGGTTAAAGGGCCAGGAGGCGCCGGCACAAAGGGGTTAAGATCGCCCCATAGCAGATGTACAGCTACTGGGCGGCTGCGCTGTGCCAAAATCACATCAATATACATGATTTTACATTTCCGGGTACGTGGCACATGCGCGCACGCCGACCTATCCATGCTGTCATTGGCTTCCGAAAATGTCAATCACCAGGTCCCGGCCAGCGATTCATAGTTGTGACTTGATGATCGTCTGAGAAGCTGACAGGAGAGAGATCTGTGAGTGTAAACAACACAGATCTCTCTCCTGTCAGAGGGGGAAGTGCTGCTTTCTATCTCTCTGCAAAGCAGGGAGATAAAAACCAGCACACCTCCTAGTAAAACACCACACAGTAATCACAACACAGCACACTATTAACCCTTTGAACGCCCCAGATGTTAACCCCTTCCTGCCCAGTGCCATTAGTACACTGTCAGTGCTTTTTATTAGCGCTGATCACTGTATTGGTGTCACTGGAGATGTCAGTGGCAGTCAGTCAGTTCCCCCCAGTGGCAGTTAGTGTCAAAAGGCCTGTAGCAGCCTATACGTTGCAGGTCACCGCCATTACTAGTATAAAATAAATAAATAAATATTCCAGTATCTGTATAACGCCATTTGTTGACGTTATAACTGTCAAGTAAACCAATTAATATACACTTATTGGGATTTTTTTTTACCAAAAATGTAGCAGATGACATTTTGGCCTCAATTTAGGAAGACATTTTATTTATTTTTTTGTTCAATATTTTTATTGGATATGTTTTATAGCAGAAAGTAATAAAAATCGTTTTTTCAGTCATAATACAAAATTTTAAAACACAGTGGTAATTAAATACTCCATGTGAAAAAAATGATATAAATTTAATTTGGGTACAGCAGTGCATGACAGCTCAATTGCCAGTTAAAGTAGCACAGTGCCAAATAGCAAAAAAATGGCCAGGTCATAAAGGGGGTAAAAACTTCCAGAGCTTAAAATGGTTGTAAACCCTTAGATACTGTATATCCAGTGAAGTGACTGTCTTCAGGTGATACACAGAGATGAAATAAATCCTCCTACATAAGTTGTACCTGTTTTTCTGCAATTTCTTCTTCTCTACAACAGTTCAAAGTGCATAATTTTAAAGCTTGTCTGAGAGTTCAGAAAAAAAGGGGAGAGCTGAAATCACACACTGCAGAGCTCAGTGAGGAGAGCTCTGGGAGCTGATTGGAGGGAAGAGTTGACCCCGTTCACACAGCACACAGGAACAGAGCTGAGGCTGTCAATCTGCTGGAACTCCCTCTCCGTCACCATTTTTCTCTTGGTGTCAGGAAAACTTATTAGAAGTGATTCATGCTGATAGCAGAAGAACAAAGCAGCAGATAGAAATGACACTTAGTGCTCTGGACTTAGACAACTACACACTGGAGAGGGACATGCTTTGTTCATATTTAATGTCTGAGTTTTACAATCACTTTAAGTGGTTAAGACATAGAACTGAACAGCACTAATTAAAAAAAGAGTGCAAAAGCCAAAACTATTGTTTAGTTTTGTATGAAGTAGAGAAGGTTTAAAGCCTCAGTCAGGTTTGTATTGCAATGTATGCCTCCAGGGGTGACGTTTCTTCTATTTCCTGTTTAGGTGTCACCAGAACAGGAAGTGATGGGATAACAAGAAAAGAAGATTGTATCCCTTCTCTATCCAAATTACAAAAAAAAAAATGGTTGGAGTTTGGTCTCAACTAGCTGGTGGTAGAAGAGCATTGTAGGCCATGGGTGTCAAACTGGTGGCCCTCCAGCTGTTGCCAAACTACAAGTCCCATGAGGCATTGCAAGATTGACAGCTGCAAGCATGACTCCCAAAGGCAGAGGCATGATGGGACTTGTAGTTTCGCAGCAGCTGGAGAGCCACCAGTTTGACATTGTGCAAAAAACGGCCACTGCCCCAGTCTATAACTGGCTTACGCAGCAAGGACACATGAACGGGCGATGCATGTAAAAAAAAAAAAAACAGGAGAAAAGAAACTTCCAAGTCAACTTACCAGCCAGCTTACCAACAACCGAATTAACCTGTCTAACAATGTGCGTTAAAAACAGGGGTATAGTTAGCACACATTTGCAAATGCATACAGTTGTGTTGAAAATAATAGCCGTCAGACATCACTAACCGGATCAATCACTGTTTTTGGTAGAAATGATATTTCTACATGGCAAATAATTTACTAGCAGGTGTAGTAGAGTAATAGAAATCCAACAGACCCAACAGTCATGACATGCATGCTGCTGATTCTGTGTCATTGAATCACTCATTGAAAGGGGCATGTTCAAAATAATAGCAGTGTGGAGTTCTATTAGTGAGGTAATTCATTCTTTGAAAAACAGACGGCAATTATTGCCCTTATTTAAGGAAGGAAGGCAGCAAATGTTGTACATACTGGTTACAGTGCATTTCTCTCTGAAATTCTGAGGAAAATGGGTCGTTCCAGACATTGTTCAGGAGAACAGCGTACCTTGATTAAAAAGTTGATTGGAGAAGGGAAAACATATAAAGAAGTGCAGAAAATGATCGGCTGCTCAGCTAAAATGATCGCAAAGGCTTTAAAATGGCAACCAAAACCTGAAAGATGTGGAAGAAAGCAAAAAACTACCATTGGAATGGATAGAAGAATAGCCAAAATGGCAAGGACTCAGCCAACAATCAGCTCCAGGAAGATGAAAGAAGGTGTGACGTTCCCTGTGAGGACTGTTACAATTAGAAGATGCCTATGTGTAGCCAAGCTATCTGCAAGAAGTCCCCGCAAAGTCCCACTGTTGGAAAAAAGACGTGTGCTGAAGAGGTTACAATCTGCCAAAGAGCACATTGACTGGCCTAAAGAGAAATGGCGCAACATTTTGTGGACTGATGAAAATAAGATTGTTCTTTTTGGGTATAGTGGCCGGAGACAGTTTGTCAGACGACCCCCAAACACTGAATTCAAGCCACAGTACACTGTGAAGACAGTGAAGCATGGTGGTGCAAGCATCATGATATGGGGATGTTTCTCATACTACGGTGTTGGGCCTATTTATCGCATACCAGGGATCATGGATCAGTTTGAATCCATCAGAATACTTGAAGAGGTCATGCTGCCTTATGCTGAAGAGGAAATGCCCTTGAAATGGGTGTTCCAACAAGACAACGACCCCAAACACACCAGTAAACGTGCAACATCTTGGTTCCAGACCAACAAGATTGACGTTATGGAGTGGCCAGCCCAATCCACGGATCTTAATCCAATAGAAAACTTGTGGGGTGACATCAAAAATGCCGTTTCTGAGGCAAAACCAAGAAATAGAGAAGAACTGTGGAATGTGGTCCAATCATCCTGGGCTGGAATACCTGATCACAGGGACAGAAGTTGGGGGACTCCATGCAACACAGATGTACAGCAGTCCTCAGAAACAGTGCGACTACAACCAAATATTCATGAAGTCATTCAAAGGAAAGCAAAATCTTCAAACATTTCTCAGTTTATATAGTGAATGTTTGAGTTTGTAAAGAAGAATACAAACACTGCGATTTTTTTGAATCATCTAATATTCACTTTTCTTCAGTTTTTTTATAGGAACAACACAAATTTGATATATTTTTCTTCATGTTTTGATTTGGAATAGAATGTGTCGTGTTCCCAATGCATTTGTGTGGATGGAAAGAAAAGCTATTAGAAGGATTTTCAGCTTTATTCACTTTTTTAAACACACTGCTATATTTTGAACACAACTGTACGTAAGCCACAGAGCCACGTCACAGCACCCCGATATTCTGTGGTCCTAACTCTACAAATTTTGAGAGCCCCCATAGTAGAGGCACATGTATTTAACCCGCACAAAAAGAAATTCACAGAGAAAGTGGCTACATTATGAACAGAGTGTGACAATCAGAAAAATTTCCAAAAATTATGCTTTATTACATATACAAGTTTGACATTTGGGCAATCGCCCTGGTTTACCATCACCTCAGTATGAGACAATACACACAGACCTAAAACCATATAAAATGACACCAAAACCGGTCCAAATACTTGTGCAACAAAGACAGTGACTACTAGAGCCTAAAGTCTTTGTAGCACTGGCTCACAGGTGAACACTTCCCACAGGAGGTGTATGCAAAAATTATACCATAAGTATACCATGTAACATGTTGTAAACATGTAGACATATGCTACTACCAAAATGGTTATATCCCAAGCAGGGAGTATCAAAACATTACACTATAGATATAAAATATCACATGTATGCAGTGCAGCAAGCACAATATGCGTCAAAAAGAGAAGCATGCCTCTAGGCCTATATGAGACAAAAAATAAATGTCATATATAAAATGATCAAAAAAATATGAATATAATCTCCTGCGCCACTACATATAATAATACTATACAGCAGCTAGCACTAAAGGTGCCACAATCACAACACCAACAGTAGTCAAGAAAATAAAGATATAAAGCAGTGCAGCGCTCAAAACAAAGTGAAGTATACTATATCAGATGACATACAGATATACAGGTGGCCCACATGGCCATAACGTCTAAAACATTAATGGGCTGGTGGTGACTAGATCTCAGACCACTTGGTATATCCTGATGAAGTCACGTGTTTGAAGTGACGTAACGCGTAGATACACCAGTGGGAGGAGTTTACACGAACGTTCTGACGTCATATCCAGCGTGGGCGCCATCTTGGTGCTCCCAGTTCCTGAATGCAGTACACCCTTTGAGTGGTGTGAAGGCTCGTTTTTTATGAATAAATGTGTGAGTAGAATTTTGGTTTTTATACTCATTCAATAAAGCGATTTTACACTATGCAAGTTCTTTTTCCTTATTGATGATCGTGTGGGAGGGGTACCTTCGATACCATCAACGCTCTGACATAGGAGATAAGAGGAGGAGAGTCCCACCATTACTTCCTGAGGGATTCACCATCTGAAGGATCTATCCAAGATTTACCATATACTCAAAGGCTCATTGGTCCCTAGGGGCCTGGGCAGGAAGGTGAGGGGGCACTTCACCTATTTGAGGATTGGCACCTACAGTTTACACCAGCATGTTATTTTATGCACATGGACACTATCTACTGCACATGCTTGAAGTCACTATAGTGCATGATTAAGTGGTCTGAGATCTAGTCACCACCAGCCCATTAATGTTTTAGACGTTATGGCCATGTGGGCCACCTGTATATCTGTATGTCATCTGATATAGTATACTTCACTTTGTTTTGAGCGCTGCACTGCTTTATATCCATATATAAAATGCAGTACACTCCTCTCAAAGATATGGTTCCTAATCTCCCCTCTTATGTAAGAGATACTAAAGATGTGTTGGCCAAGATTGAAAATATGTTTATTAATGAAAATTCCATTCTAGTGGGAATAGATGTGGAATCACTTTACACTTCTATCCCACATGAATGTGGTGTGAGATCGGCTTCTTACTTCCTCGATAAAACATACCCTACTTTAGGAGGACAAAATGAATTTATTAGTGAGTTGTTGGACTTTGCATTACGACATAACTTTTTTCAATTTAATAATACCTTTTATCAACAGACTAAAGGTACTAGTATGGGAGCACCGTGGGCCCCGGCCTACGCATGTCTACATTTGGGTTTCTGGGAGGAGCAGGTTGTCTTCAGATCATCAAGGTTTCTTGTTAATGTCCAGATTTGGTTAAGATACATAGATGATGTGTTCCTTGTATGGAGAGGAACATCTGAGGAATTAAAACTATTCATGGAGGAGTTAAATCAAAACTCCTTTAACATTGGACTTACATATTTATCTGATGAAAGGTGTATTTCCTTTCTGGACTTGGAAATTAGACTTGAAGACGGAAGACTCCTCACAAAAACTTATAGGAAACCAACTGCTGCCAACACCCTATTAGAGGCCACAAGCTACCACCCACGTTCACTGATTTCAGGGATTCCAGTGGGACAGTTTTTGAGATGTCGGAGAAATTGTTCGAACATTAATGACTTTAGGATGGAGGCCCAGGACCTCTATAGAAGATTTAGGGAAAGGGGATATTCTCACTCTCAAATTAGAAAGGCTCGGAGACGGGCATATCAGACTGACCGTAAGGATCTATTATCTCCTAAAAAAGATGAGAAGGTTAAATTAAGTGAGCAACCTGTCAGAATGATAACCCAATTTGGAGCCCAATGGCAAGATGTAAAACAAATATTAGAAAAGCATTGGAAGATTTTAACTCAATGTCCCAAATTGAATAAGATTGTAGGTGAACGCCCCCAAATGGTAGCTAGAAGAGCACCAAATCTTGGTGATTTCCTTATTCATTCTGACTATCAACCGTTAAAACAAACAACATGGTTAAAATCACGTACTAAGGGGATGTTTAAATGTGGAAAATGTCAAATTTGTAAATATGTGGACCGCACGGATTCCTTTTATGACTCAGGAAATAACACTCACTATAAAATTCAAAGTCTTATAAATTGCTCCACAGTGAGAGTGCTATATATGTTGACCTGTCCATGTAAAAAGATGTATATTGGTAAGACCAAAAGACAACTTAAAGTACGAATAGGTGAACATCTTAGAGATATTAGATCAAATGACCCTGAAAGCAATCTTGCTCAACATTATGCTAAATATCATGGAGGTAAATTGGATGGCACAAAAGTGAAAGGTTTCTATGCATTGCACTTTCCTCAAAGGAGAGGTGATTTTGACAGAGAACTGCTTAAAAAGGAGAAATATTGGATATATAAACTTGATACAATGTACCCAAAGGGGTTAAATGTGGAATGTGATCTCCAAGTATTTTTGGATAAATAGATTTACATAGTTATGTATCCTCATGTTGCCATGCGTCAGTTGATCTATGGCATTTTTCTGTCTTCACTAATGGGTGAATTATATGTGAAAGAATGAAGGCAAACCTTTTGGCATCTGGGAAATATTGATGATCTGATGGTGTAAACCTGAATATAGGTCTAAAAATGTAAAAGGACCGACTGTTGAGCTAACTATGCCCTTCCCTCTCAATAATAATGATACCATTAAATGGGTATTTGAAGTCTAGGTATCTTTGGCAATATAATCCACAGTGAGATTCGTTAATTAACATTGCCATCTTGTGGTGGCTTTGTGGTAATTCATACTGAACTTTTAGGAACTGTTGATTTAATGAATAGGCCTGGTAATTCCTTCACTAAACATCGCCATCTCTTGGTGAAAGTGTGGTAATTTTCCAATTGATTAGTATATACATTTATGGTTTTTTTGATTTGTAGGTATGTA
The DNA here is from genome assembly GCF_062004578.1 of Staurois parvus. Lineage (NCBI taxonomy): Eukaryota > Metazoa > Chordata > Amphibia > Anura > Ranidae > Staurois > Staurois parvus. The sequence continues at coordinate 1,464,877 of NW_028317915.1, forward strand.
TTGTTGAAATTGTCAAGCCTTTCCTCTCTCTGATATTTCCAGTCGCTTGTTCTTTTAATTGAATTTAATAATGACCAGCAGCTGTGCTAAGTATTTAGCCCCCTTTTTTTTCTTCCAATGGGAATAACTGCAAGTTAATTTTTGCATAAATGGGTGGGTCTTAACCCACTATAAATAGAAAATTGGAATGCAGGAATCTCATTGGTCCTGACGAAGCTGAGTGAGATACGTCCATCGGCGAAACGCGTTGACGTCATACGTCAGATACGTCACTTCCGGTCATGCGCACTAGGTGGAACGCACGCTGACCTACAAGGAGGAAGCCATCTTCACATGCCACGAGGCAAGCTTAAGCAGCACAGGCGCCGAGAAGAGGCTGGAACCCGCGGTATATCGGCCGATGTCAGCGGTTGTTCCCTGGCCTCTTTGGCTTTTTAAGGCAGTACCTATGAAGGACATCTTTTCCTCTCCTACTATCCATTGCGCAGGTGGTGAGTGGATTGTTACAGGACACTAGTTATATGGTCCTCTGTGATCGATATGACCTATACATCTTATATAGAGCAAAGCTCTTCCAGTGACTTTCCACATATTGTTTGTTTCACTACAGGATGGGGACATCATGGTGCTTTTCATAGGAAACAGGATATACCACGTGTATCTCAACAGGCAGAAGATTTATTGGGATTTGTCTTGTTTTCCTTACAGAAAGTGGTGTGTAGTCCACATATAGTGGTGAAGAAACCATTTCAAGCAGTGCTCTGCTATTTGCATCTATCCTTCCATCCTGGTAACAAATGGGGCTTATTCTCATTTAAGAGCCCTAAGGAAACAGTCGCTTATATTACAGATGAATGGGCCCCAACCACATGTGCCGGCATAGGAGTGTACTGCATTTTATATATGACATTTATTTTTTGTCTCATATAGGCCTAGAGGCATGCTTCTCTTTTTGACGCATATTGTGCTTGCTGCACTGCATACATGTGATATTTTATATCTATAGTGTAATGTTTTGATACTCCCTGCTTGGGATATAACCATTTTGGTAGTAGCATATGTCTACATGTTTACAACATGTTACATGGTATACTTATGGTATAATTTTTGCATACACCTCCTGTGGGAAGTGTTCACCTGTGAGCCAGTGCTACAAAGACTTTAGGCTCTAGTAGTCACTGTCTTTGTTGCACAAGTATTTGGACCGGTTTTGGTGTCATTTTATATGGTTTTAGGTCTGTGTGTATTGTCTCATACTGAGGTGATGGTAAACCAGGGCGATTGCCCAAATGTCAAACTTGTATATGTAATAAAGCATAATTTTTGGAAATTTTTCTGATTGTCACTCTGTTCATAATGTAGCCACTTTCTCTGTGAATTTCTTTTCACAACCCCCCCTTTTTGTGCATGTCTTTTTTTTGGCTACTGAATGGAGGCCATCTACTGGGTGATATGGTAATTTATTATACAACCTCTAAATAACTATCTTTAACACATGTATTTAACCCCCCTGGCGGTATTCCCGAGTGTAGCTCGGGGTAAAGTTTCAGTATCACAAGCGGTAACCCCGAGCTACACTGGGGAATACTCTGCAGCGTTGCTCCCAGATCCCTGTATCACTTACCTTGTCCTTCACTCCTGCGATGTCCCCCCTGCAGCGTCCCCGGCCATCTCCTCTGGCAGATGCCGGCATCCATCTTCTGGGTTCCGTTCCCTGCGAGCGTTGGGACGTACGGGGAACGGAACCGGCGGGCAATTCAAAAAGTGACATTCACTAAATACACTAAAATCACATAGTATAACATTCCTGTATCAAACCATTTCACATACATTTTGTCCCGAGTGCTTTGTCCGGCGCCCTGCCTGCATTTTTACTGTTCTCTCTGCCTGGAAACTGAGAAACGTCCATGGCGTCCAAAAAGCGTCCCTTTAGGTCAAAAGCGGTTTTAGACCGGCTAGAGAACAGCGATAGTAAATCAGAACCACTTGCAGAATTGAGTGATAATGATTCGTGGGGGAAATTCCTCATCAGACACTGGAAACGATTCTGCGACTGAACTCAGCGATGTGCAAACTTGGCGCTCTATTTCTAATTTCAGTGTTTTTGGTTTGATTACATCATTGGATTAAATTTATTATTATTATATTATTATTTTTTTATGATTATTTATTATATTATAATTTATGATTTCGTGTTTCAAACTTTATCCTACCCGGGATGTTTACTAGACTCTTGTTCGGACAGATTTCAGTGAGTTATTCCTAAGAATTACAGGCCTACAATAAAAAAACGACAAATTTCCATGAAAAAAAATGTACCGCTTTGAGCACAGAAATACTGACATAATCATGCCCAGGGGCAGACTGACCATTTGGAAACTCGGGCACTGCCCGAGGGCCCGGGGTCAGTAGGGGGCCCCATGAGATGCCCCGGTACCTTTTTCATATGCTTTTTTGAGTTTGGGCAAGGACACAGGGGCCCCATGATCCCCTATTGGGCAAGGACACAGGGGCCCCATGAGTTGTCAGTCCACCCCTGATCATACTGCTAGGGAGGTTAATGAATAGATCAAGGGCAGGTGGACCTGAGGGAGCCCAGCCCTCTTTAAAGCACAGGAGCACACTGGACACCCAGCATGTAGTACAAAGGCAGCCAGGGTGTCCTACTGCACCCACTTACCTACAAGTCAACAGTGCAAAAAATGGCCACTGCCCCAGTCTATAACTGGCTTATGCAGCAAGGACACATGAGCGGGTGACGCATGTAAAAAAAAAAACAGGAGAAAAGAAAGTTCCAAGTCAACTTGCCAGCCACCTTGCCAACAACCGAATGACACCCCTGTTGTAGGCTATCTCCAGCCCTATCAATCATAAAGTGGCTGCACCCCAGAAATACCCATAAGGCTATGTATGCTGACAGCCTCTTCAACCACAAAATAGAGCAAACTGCTAATAGGAACAATATGCCCACTCATGCAGGAAGGAATGTATGGATTTTTTAATTATGCAATTTGACTCATTGAATGGCCGCTAATACTATTTCACAGACATCCAATGCAATGTCCATCCATCTGCTCTCATTATGGAGAAGAAATTGGTATTTCACTGTTCCTGGAGACATATTAATGGATGTACTCACTAGAGAGCCGCTGAACTGATTACTGCATTCAAAATGGATATATGAAAAGATTGCGTATATGTAGAGAACCTGACATCATTAACACTTTATTATGCAATGGCGGACCTTCCCTTGAATACTGGAATTATTTTAAATATAAATGTTCAGCCTGCTTGTAACCAGCGCCACTAAGGAGTATGGATTTCTGGGGGCCAGTAGTTACATTTTTAGGGTGACAAGGGTTAATTTTCTATGTTAGACCAATAATGAACAGGTGGGGGAGTTCATTTAAAGTGTAATTCTATCGCCGTAGTCCAATTTCAGAAAACCCTTAGTATACTGTAGGTGTGTTATGTGTTCCCATTTACACAGCATACGTAAAACTAATTTTATAAAAGCATTTTCTTACCTATTTCGTTGTTTCTTTGGCGCACATTTATACATAGGACTCTATAGGCAGCTTCTGTTCTTTAGAATAGCTTCCAATGTGCTATCAGTGGACAGACTGAGGGACAGGGTTTTTTTTAATGTGCATTAACTTACAATGTATCACCCAAGCAGGGGCGGACTGACAACTTATGGGGCCCCCGGGCAATAGGGGATCATGGGGCCCCTGTGTCCTTGCCCAAACTCAAAAAAGCCTATGAAAAAGGTACTAGGGCCATCTCATGGGGCCCCCTACTGACCCTGGGCCCTCGGGCAGTGCCCGAGTTTCCAAATGGTCAGTCCGCCCCTGCACCCAAGCTTTGAGATCTTTAAACCCTTGGTAGGACAGGTAGTGTGCATATTAGTTTACAACTGATAATGAAGATCTGCCAGCACAGTACAGCCAGGGTTAAATATGGTAAACATACCTCCCCAGCCCACTTCTTAACCACTTCCCATCTGGCCAATGTAGCTAAATGGCCTGACGGGAGCGCTGCCGATTCGGGTGGATGTTTCTAAAAGTCCCCCCACATCCATTGTCTGTTCACGCACTCTGGGAGTCCAGAGGAACACAGATCGCTGTACGGGACCTCTGTGTGAGATACCAATTCATGTGATCGCTGATTGGCCAATCAGCGATCACATGAACAGTAGTAAACAAAATATCACTTCCTGACATCATTGCTTACTACTTGAGAAAGCTGTGAATGATCACAGAGATCACATGGTACACGGCTACTCACAACAGTCTTGTACCATGTGATAAGCTGTGACCAATCACAGCTCTCACAGTAGTTATCAATGGCTGCAAGAATACAGCCAGAGAGAAGGAGAAATTATTGCTTTTGCAGCCTTTATGGGTGTAAAAGCAATCAGCGTAAAAAAAGAAAAAAAAATCTTCATCACCCCCCACAAGTAGTGCAGTGTCACCATGGTGACACTGTACTGCTAGGGTGACAGAATGCTAAAAAAAAAACATATACAATAAAAAAGTAAAAAAATGTTGAAAAATTATAATTTTTGCTTATAAACTATTTTGGGTTATTTTTTTTAACTAAAAAGATAGATGAATACCTTTTTGGCCAAGATTTATGAAAAAATATTATTTTGCAAAATTTTATGAGAAAAACTTTTTTTCAAACTTTTTGGACTTTTTAATTTATTTAGCAAAACAATTAAAATCCCAGGGGTGAATAAATACCACCAAAATAAAGTTTTACCTGTCTCAAAAAAAATGCTAAAAAATACATATGGGTACAGTGTTGCATGACCGCGCAATTGTCATTCAAAGTGTGATAGTGCTGAAAGCTGCAAATTGGCCTGGACAGGAAGGGGGTGAAAGTGTCCAGACTTGAAGTGGTTAAAGTATTCACTTAAAGCATCGCACATTCACCTCAAACACCACTGTAGTCCAGTCATGTGACACCCTGTGTAAGCCAGGCTGCAGAGGACAGAAGAGAGCACTCATCAATGGCTGGGAGCAGTGATGCCACCCATGGCATTCCAGCCATTGTTGACAGTACCTCCACTCCCTGACAAGGGAGCCAGATAACGTGACCGGACCAGAGCAGGCTGAAATAGGTAAGTATATGTAGGTATATACAGTATGTAATGCCCTCTAGCTTAGCTAGATAAGTTTTTTTGTTTTCTTTTTTTAGGCAGAGGCTGAGTAGCAGTCTAGGATGGGTCAGCCTGGGAGTGGGGTAGAGAGGTTACCTCAGGACAGGCTAGGGAGGCTCGAAGGTCAGAGCTTCTGGAGCCCTCCCACCTCTCCAGAAACCAGAGAGCTTTCTGGAGGAGGGATGGAAGCTCAGATTTGCATGATTAAGGGACCCTGGCCAATCTCCATGCAGGAGGCTGGGCATGGTGACCAAGGCAACCAATCACAGGGCCAGGCTGGGAGTGGCAAGGTAGAGTGTTGGATGGAAGATGGAGTAAAAGGCTGGAGTGTGGAGCCTGGGAGGGGGCCCAGGGGAAGGGGTCCACCTACCGACAGGTGCTGGAGAAGAGGATCTCCACTGTACCACCTTCTTCAGGGTGATTTACCCTGAGCAGTAGGGAAGGAGTTAGCCCAGCGATAGGCCTGAAGGCAGCCACCCATTGACCTATCAGGAGAGGACAGTCTGAGTACTCTTACTCTCCCTGGGCCATATACGGGAATAAAACAGTCAGGTGGAAACCCAACTAGCCTCTGCTGTGCTATATTGGCAGTTTCTGGATCCCCTTGCCCAGGGAATGCCCTCAGTACAGCTGGGTGAAGAGGAGGATTCAGCTAGGGTCGGAGGTGGTACACCGGAGAACTGGAATGCTCTTAAAGGAGAGACTACTTTGCCCATATCTGTACATAGTTGCTAAGGAGTTTGTCCTCAAGCTTGCAGTTTTCTTGGGCATCCCATACACCCCTCAACCCCATTCAAGTTCTAAACCCCTAATAAAAGTACAAAAGCAAACTCAAGGACTGTTTACTGACTCTGAAAGCAACGTGTGGAAGAAAATGTGTGTTACCTGACTGTGCAGAGCTGTAGGGGGACCCAAAACTTGGCGACCTCTAAGGGGGTAGTGCTACATATATCTTTCTTATACAAGTTAGTCAGCAAAGGGGCAAGGGGGGACGGGGGGCATTTTGATGAATAGTTAGGTTGAGGCTGGAATTCTACTTTAAATTGTATATAAACCCTAACAATGAACTTCTGTTATTTGCTTAGACTGATATAAACTCATGGGTTAAAATAAAGGAAAAAAAACTAAAGAAAAAAACTAAAGAAGCAACCACATCTCAGGACTAGTAGGCTGCACTATGTTACAATTTTGTTCTTTGGTTAAGATATGCTTTAATGTTTAAATTTTAGATATCGGTTTGGTTCAAAGCAGAACTCTGGGTTACCTATTATTTTCAATCTTTGTCCAGCCAATGAAAAAATGTTTAAAAAAATCTTGGATCCCATGCTGTGCCCTGCAGACTTGACATTTCCAGTCTTGTCTGGGTTTATTGACACTCCTTTAGGAGGAGCCACACCACGCCGTGACGTCACGCTGCCGGAGCAACGAGGAGCTCCGGCGGCCATCTTTAATTACCAGCTGGTCAGTCCCTTTACAGACTACTGTCTGCAACGTTGTACACCTGTTTTTACCTGATGCACCTCTATGAATAAAAGTTTGGTTTAACATACTACACTATGGGAGTGTTCTTGTCGCCCCCTGGGGGAGTGTTCTAGCCCACAGCCCTACTCCAAGGACGGATTACTACTTACCACCCAGGCCATTCGGAGTGACAGCATCCACTAGGACCATATATGGGGACATTTTGAGGAAAAGGACAACTTACCTTGGATCCGATAGAGGGATGACCACCCATAACCTGGCATCAGGATAATTATACACAAGGCGCATTTAATATGCGCGTCCGGTGAGTGCGCATTTCATTACCACCTCTACACAGATATCAAAGTCACCTCAACTATTCATACTCACCTGTATTTGCGGGACTACCCCATATCCTTTATTTTGTATCTATTATTTGATCCACTAAGGACTTTTGTATACCTATTGTTTACAAGCGCTGCACCTTTCACATAAATAATCAAGAATTGACGATATTTGGAGATAGGGGTTGTTGGCATTTGGAGACATGGGTGGACAGTAAAATTTACAATTTGCACTGAGCGGTCCAAGTCCAAATGATTTGACAGTTTTAATGAAGGCTTTTGTGTTGGACTGAGCGCAGGTTCTGGTGCCAGAAACGCCGTGCCAGTTGTTAGGCTAATGTTTATGGGCTTAGGTACACATGGGTATGCGGCCACATCAACTGGTGCAAAGAGGGTTATTTAAACCTAGGCTTTCCCAGGATCATTGCTGAATGGGTTTTCAGTCATTGCTCCTGTGTACCTGATTCTGATACTCATACTGGCCTGGTTATTAATCCATCTTCCACCTTAACTGCTTTTGAATTGCCTTTAACTGCTATATTTGCTACCCATATCTAATACCAATCTTGGCCTGGACCTCTGGCAAAGATTCTGCCAAACCGGATATCGTATGTACTCTCCAGCGCCTCAGGATATGCACAGCCAAAAGGGAAGC